>NW_028122103.1:0-52979 GCF_965194805.1 Balaenoptera borealis | reverse complement strand
CATATGGTAACGCTAATCTTCATTTATCCATTCCCCCCCACCTTTCCTTGTAGATAAGCATAGTTTTTTTTAATAAGTCTGTGATTGACTTCTCTGTGGAAATATGTTCATTTGTGTCAGTTACTAGAGAACGCGTATAAGTGATATCATAGGATATAGGACTTTTGCTTTCCGACTTACCTCATGTTCTGTGATTATCTCCAAGATCATCTATGGTGTCTCAAAGAGCAGTGTTTCATTGTTTTCCATGGCTAGTATTCATTGTGTACATGGGCCGCTTCTTCTTTTTCCTTTCATCTGTTGATGGACATTTTGGTTGCTTCACTGTCTTGTCTATTGTGAATAAGGCTGCAGTGCAGCTTTTGCAGCCCGGGTCTTCTTCATTCTGGTCTTCTCAGGTGAGAGGCCCATTGGTGCGCCTGCTGGATTGAATGGTACCTCAATTTTTCCTTTTCAACGCAGCTCCTTTCTGTTCTCATTATTAGCGTTTAACCCTTTTACATCTCACCAGCAGCTAGAGGGTACACAGTTCTCTAAAACCTCTTCAGCATTGATTGTTTGTAGACTTTTTGCCAACGGTCAGTCGACGGGTGTGAGTTGAAAACTTTTTGTAGATTAGATTGCATGAGTCTAATACTTCCTGAGGTTGAGCTTTTATCCATTTTCCTTTCTTTAAAAAGAGAGTGAGTAAAACTTACCTCTTCATACGAGCTTCGTGAACATTTTGCCTGTTTTGAATTTTTTTTATCCATTCCCTACTTCAGCACAATTTGAGGGCAGGTGTCCTTTACAGCCTGAGTCCTTGTGAATGGTAAGTGACCATTAGCTGTGGGTTAAAAGCTGCTGTTGCGGGAATCGGCCACAAGGCGGCAGCATTTCTCCTTTACCAAATCTGGTTACTAGGGGCAACAGAGCCTTAGTGGAAGTGGTGTTCTAGGTTGTAAATTAGAATGGAATGTGCGAGGAGAAAGCCCTTTAAGTTTATGTCTCATTACTTCTTGTTGGTATTTTTAACTTAATTTTTATTTTTTATCACAGCAAACTTGATTACAATGTTTTGTTTGTTCTAGGTGTGCAAGATGTGGTTCTTTCACACATATACATATATCTATTTTCTTCGGATCCTTTTCCATGTCTGTTACGACACAATGTTGAGTAGTCTTCTCTTGGTATAGCGTAGGTCTTTGGTGATTATATATTTCACATGTGTTTGTATCTCTCTGTTAACCTCAATACGGTAATGTATCCAATCCTCACACCTTTCCATTTGGTGAACCATAAGTTTTTTAAATGAATCTATGATAGTGTTTCTCTGTGGAAATACCTTTGTTTGTATCATTTTTTCGGTAACACCTATATGTGATAGGATAGGATATGTGTCTTTCGCTTTCTCACTTACTCCAAGCTGCGTGATTACTTCTAGACTCATCTATGGTGCTGCAAATGGCATTGTTTCATTTTTTCACTAGCTCATATTCCATCTGTACATGGAGCAGTTCTTCTTTCTCCACCCATCTGTCGTTGGACTTTTTGGTTACTTCCATATCTTGGCGATTGTTATACTATGCAATGCAGATTTGCGTACCTGTGTCCTTCCAATTCTGTCTTCTTAGGTTATAGGTCCAGGAATAGGTCTGCTGGGTCATATGGTAGCTCAATGTTTACCTTTAAAGGCACCTCTATTCCGTTCTCTTTAGTGGCTCTTTCCAGGTTACGTCCCACTTAAAGCGGAGGGTATGCATTTCTTCCCAGCACCTTCAGCATTTATTCTTTGTAGTTTTTGCTGATGGTTATTCTGAGTGGTGTGAGCTGATACCTCTTTGTGGTTGAATTTGCATGTGTCTCATAATGCGTTGAAATTGAGCTGTAAGACATGTCCTTTTTATTTTTCCAGCTGTGATGAGAGCTTATTTCTTCAAAGTGTTTTCTTAAAGTATGTGTCACCATTTGAAATATTTTGGCCATGATCTCCCTCAAGACATTTGAGGGCAGGTTTCATTTACAGCCCTGCAGTACTTGTTCATATGAAGTGACCATTAGCTCAGGCTTTAAACCTGCTTTTGCAGGTAACGGCCAGAGAGCGGCAATCTTTCTACGTTCCCCTTGCTGGTACTAGGGAAACAGACCTACCGGCCAGTGGTGTTCTTCGGTTATAAATTAGAGTGCAATGTGCCCGGATAAACCCACAAATGTTGATGTCTCCTTGCTTTTCTTTGTTTTTAAATTTAATTTATATTTATTATTAGAGTAATATCCCATTGTGTACGTGGACCACTTCTTCTTGGTGCATTCCTCGGTTGATGGACATTTTCATTGCTTCCAAGTGCTGGCTATGGTAAATATTGCTGGCATACTGGTTTGCCAGCCTGTGACTTTTTGATTCTCATTTTCTCAGGTGATAGGCCAAGCAGTGGTTGTGATTGATGGACTGGTAGCTCAATGTTTCCCTTTTCAAAGCACCTACGTGTGTTTTCGTTAGTGGCTCTTTACATGCCCCCCCTTACAGCCGAGGGTACGCATTTCTCCACACTCCCTTCACCGTTTATTTTTTGCAGCATTTTTCCTAATGGCCATTCTGACTGCTGTGTGCTGATAGGGTTTTGTAATATGGGTATGCATGTCATGAAAATTTTTAAAATTCATCATATTCCTACGCCTTTTTCTTTTCTCTTAAAAGAAAAAAACCGTGAGTACAATATAGCTCTTGAAATTGTCTTCTTCGAAGGTTGCCCTCTTCTGAATTTTTTGGTCGATTTTTGACCCCAGAAATTTTCTGGAGGCCAGGCGCAATTTACAGAACTGCAAGTTGGTGAAAATTTAGTGACCTTTTGCAGTGGGTTCAAAGCTGCTGTTGTGGGAAACGTCCACAAGGAGGTAGCATTTCTCCATTCCCCAGTCCTGGTTCTAGGGCAGCAGAGCCTTTCTGGAAGTCATTGTCCTAGGTTGTAAATTAGAATGGAATTTGCCAGGAGAAATCCCCATAAGTTTATGTCTCATTACTTCTTCTTGGTTTTTAAAATTTTTTTAATCTGGGTAAAGTTTAGAATACTGTTTGTCCTAGGTGTACACAATCTGGTTCATTTGGACATTATGTATGTCTATTAATGTACAGATCCTCTTCCCATGTAAAATATTACACTGTTCCGTCGACCTCCCTTGTTATATGTTCGGTCTTTTTGATACATGTATATAATATGTATTTGAATATGTATAGTAACACTAATCTTCATTTCTCAATTTCCCCCCTCCTTTCCTTTTTAGATGAGCATAGTTTGTGTTCTACGCCTGTGAGTGTCTTTCTCTTTAGAAATATGTTCATCTGTGTCAGTTATTAGATAATGCCATAAGTGATAATATAAGATATAGGTCTTTTGCTTTCCGACCTACTTCATGTTTTGTGATTATCTCCAGGCTCATCTATGGTGCCTCAAAGAGCAGTGCTTCAATGTTTTCCATGGCTAATATTCCATTGTGTACATGGACCACTTCTTCTTGGTGCATTCCTCTGTTGATGGACATTTTCGTTGCTTCCAAGTGTTGCCTATGGTAAATATTGCTGGAGTGCAGGATTGCCAGCCTGCGATTTTTGATTTTCATTTTCTCAGGTGATAGACCCAGCAGTGGGTATGATTGATTGATTGGTATGGTAGCTCAACGTTTACCTTTTCAAGGCACCTCAATTGTGCTTTCATTAGTGGCTCTTACCACGTCCCCCTTAGAATCGAGGGTACGCATTTCTCCACAATCACGTCAGCGTTTATCGTTTGCCGCATTTTTGTTGATGGCCATTCTGACTGGTGTGAGCTGATAGGTTTTTGTAATTTGGGTTTACATGTCTGTAAAAATTCCTACAATTCATCCTTTTTCCACGCCTTTTCCTTTTCTGTTAAAAGAAAAAAGAAAAAAGGTGTGAGTACAATATACCTCTTCAAATTTTCTTTTGGAAGGTTGCACTCTAGAGTTTTTTGGTCGATTTTCGACCTCAGTATCTTTTGGAGGGCAGGTGTCATTTACAGACCTGCAATTGGTGAATATTTTAGTGACCTTTTGCAGTGGGTTTAAAGCTGCTGTTGTGGGAAACGGCCACAAGGATGCAGCATTTCTCCATTCCCAAATCTGGGTACTAGGGCAGCAGAGCCGTTCTGGAAGTCGTTTGCCTAGGTTGTAAATTTGAATGGAATGTGCCAGGAGAACCCCCCATAAGTTTATGTCTCATTACTCCTAGTTGGTTGTTTTAATTTTTTCAATTGGGGTAATGGTTAGAATGTTGCTTGTCCAAGGTGTACATACTCTGGTTCATCTACATATTCTATATACCTATTTATGTAGAGATCCTCTTCCCGTGTAAATTATTACACAGTGTTCCGTAAACCTTCCTTGCTATATGGTCGGTCTTTTTGATATATGTATATAATATGTATTTGTATACATATGGTAACGCTAATCTTCATTTATCCATTCCCCCCCACCTTTCCTTGTAGATAAGCATAGTTTTTTTTAATAAGTCTGTGATTGACTTTCTCTGTGGAAATATGTTCATTTGTGTCAGTTACTAGAGAACGCGTATAAGTGATATCATAGGATATAGGACTTTTGCTTTCCGACTTACCTCATGTTCTGTGATTATCTCCAAGATCATCTATGGTGTCTCAAAGAGCAGTGTTTCATTGTTTTCCATGGCTAGTATTCATTGTGTACATGGGCCGCTTCTTCTTTTTCCTTTCATCTGTTGATGGACATTTTGGTTGCTTCACTGTCTTGTCTATTGTGAATAAGGCTGCAGTGCAGCTTTTGCAGCCCGGGTCTTCTTCATTCTGGTCTTCTCAGGTGAGAGGCCATTGGTGCGCCTGCTGGATTGAATGGTACCTCAATTTTTCCTTTTCAACGCAGCTCCTTTCTGTTCTCATTATTAGCGTTTAACCCTTTTACATCTCACCAGCAGCTAGAGGGTACACAGTTCTCTAAAACCTCTTCAGCATTGATTGTTTGTAGACTTTTTGCCAACGGTCAGTCGACGGGTGTGAGTTGAAAACTTTTGTAGATTAGATTGCATGAGTCTAATACTTCCTGAGGTTGAGCTTTTATCCATTTTCCTTTCTTTAAAAAGAGAGTGAGTAAAACTTACCTCTTCATACGAGCTTCGTGAACATTTTGCCTGTTTTGAATTTTTTTTATCCATTCCCTACTTCAGCACAATTTGAGGGCAGTGTCCTTTAAAGCCCTGAGTCCTTGTGAATGGTAAGTGACCATTAGCTGTGGTTAAAAGCTGCTGTTGCGGGAATCGGCCACAAAGGCGGCAGCATTTCTCCTTTACCAAATCTGGTTACTAGGGCAACAGAGCCTTAGTGGAAGTGGTGTTCTAGGTTGTAAATTAGAATGGAATGTGCGAGGAGAAAGCCCTTTAAGTTATGTCTCATTACTTCTTGTTGGTATTTTTAACTTAATTTTTATTTTTATCACAGCAAACTTGATTACAATGTTTTGTTTGTTCTAGGTGTGCAAGATGTGGTTCTTTCACACATATACATATATCTATTTTTCTTCGGATCCTTTTCCCATGTCTGTTACGACACAATGTTGAGTAGTCTTCTCTTGGTATAGCGTAGGTCTTTGGTGATTATATATTTCACATGTGTTTGTATCTCTCTGTTAACCTCAATACGGTAATGTATCCAATCCTCACACCTTTCATTTGGTGAACCATAAGTTTTTTAAATGAATCTATGATAGTGTTTCTCTGTGGAAATACCTTTGTTTGTATCATTTTTTCGGTAACACCTATATGTGATAGGATAGGATATGTGTCTTTCGCTTTCTCACTTACTCCAAGCTGCGTGATTACTTCTAGACTCATCTATGGTGCTGCAAATGGCATTGTTTCATTTTTTCACTAGCTCATATTCCATCTGTACATGGAGCAGTTCTTCTTTCTCCACCCATCTGTCGTTGGACTTTTTGGTTACTTCCATATCTTGGCGATTGTTATACTATGCAATGCAGATTTGCGTACCTGTGTCCTTCCAATTCTGTCTTCTTAGGTTATAGGTCCAGGAATAGGTCTGCTGGGTCATATGGTAGCTCAATGTTTACCTTTTAAAGGCACCTCTATTCCGTTCTCTTTAGTGGCTCTTTCCAGGTTACGTCCCACTTAAAGCGGAGGGTATGCATTTCTTCCCCCAGCACCTTCAGCATTTATTCTTTGTAGTTTTTGCTGATGGTTATTCTGAGTGGTGTGAGCTGATACCTCTTTGTGGTTGAATTTGCATGTGTCTCATAATGCGTTGAAATTGCTGTAAGACATGTCCTTTTTATTTTTCCAGCTGTGATGAGAGCTTATTTCTTCAAAGTGTTTTCTTAAAGTATGTGTCACCATTTGAAATATTTTGGCCATGATCTCCCTCAAGACATTTTGAGGGCAGGTTTCATTTACAGCCCTGCAGTACTTGTTCATATGAAGTGACCATTAGCTCAGGCTTTAAACCTGCTTTTGCAGGTAACGGCCAGAGAGCGGCAATCTTTCTACGTTCCCCTTGCTGGTACTAGGGAAACAGACCTACCGGCCAGTGGTGTTCTTCGGTTATAAATTAGAGTGCAATGTGCCCGGATAAACCCACAAATGTTGATGTCTCCTTGCTTTTCTTTGTTTTTAAATTTAATTTATATTTATTATTAGAGTAATATCCCATTGTGTACGTGGACCACTTCTTCTTGGTGCATTCCTCGGTTGATGGACATTTTCATTGCTTCCAAGTGCTGGCTATGGTAAATATTGCTGCCATACTGGTTTGCCAGCCTGTGACTTTTTGATTCTCATTTTCTCAGGTGATAGGCCAAGCAGTGGTTGTGATTGATGGACTGGTAGCTCAATGTTTCCCTTTTCAAAGCACCTACGTTGTGTTTTCGTTAGTGGCTCTTTACATGCCCCCCCTTACAGCCGAGGGTACG
The DNA here is from genome assembly GCF_965194805.1 of Balaenoptera borealis. Taxonomy (NCBI): domain Eukaryota; kingdom Metazoa; phylum Chordata; class Mammalia; order Artiodactyla; family Balaenopteridae; genus Balaenoptera; species Balaenoptera borealis. Next base: position 46,034 of record NW_028122103.1, on the reverse strand, counting down.
CATTTCTCCACACTCCCTTCACCGTTTATTTTTTGCAGCATTTTTCCTAATGGCCATTCTGACTGCTGTGTGCTGATAGGGTTTTGTAATATGGGTATGCATGTCATGAAAATTTTTAAAATTCATCATATTCCTACGCCTTTTTCTTTTCTCTTAAAAGAAAAAAAACCGTGAGTACAATATAGCTCTTGAAATTGTCTTCTTCGAAGGTTGCCCTCTTCTGAATTTTTTGGTCGATTTTTGACCCCAGAAATTTTCTGGAGGCCAGGCGCAATTTACAGAACTGCAAGTTGGTGAAAATTTAGTGACCTTTTGCAGTGGGTTCAAAGCTGCTGTTGTGGGAAACGTCCACAAGGAGGTAGCATTTCTCCATTCCCCAGTCCTGGTTCTAGGGCAGCAGAGCCTTTCTGGAAGTCATTGTCCTAGGTTGTAAATTAGAATGGAATTTGCCAGGAGAAATCCCCATAAGTTTATGTCTCATTACTTCTTCTTGGTTTTTAAAATTTTTTTAATCTGGGTAAAGTTTAGAATACTGTTTGTCCTAGGTGTACACAATCTGGTTCATTTGGACATTATGTATGTCTATTAATGTACAGATCCTCTTCCCATGTAAAATATTACACTGTTCCGTCGACCTCCCTTGTTATATGTTCGGTCTTTTTGATACATGTATATAATATGTATTTGAATATGTATAGTAACACTAATCTTCATTTCTCAATTTCCCCCCTCCTTTCCTTTTAGATGAGCATAGTTTGTGTTCTACGCCTGTGAGTGTCTTTCTCTTTAGAAATATGTTCATCTGTGTCAGTTATTAGATAATGCCATAAGTGATAATATAAGATATAGGTCTTTTGCTTTCCGACCTACTTCATGTTTTGTGATTATCTCCAGGCTCATCTATGGTGCCTCAAAGAGCAGTGCTTCAATGTTTTCCATGGCTAATATTCCATTGTGTACATGGACCACTTCTTCTTGGTGCATTCCTCTGTTGATGGACATTTTCGTTGCTTCCAAGTGTTGCCTATGGTAAATATTGCTGGAGTGCAGGATTGCCAGCCTGCGATTTTTGATTTTCATTTTCTCAGGTGATAGACCCAGCAGTGGGTATGATTGATTGATTGGTATGGTAGCTCAACGTTTACCTTTTCAAGGCACCTCAATTGTGCTTTCATTAGTGGCTCTTACCACGTCCCCCTTAGAATCGAGGGTACGCATTTCTCCACAATCACGTCAGCGTTTATCGTTTGCCGCATTTTTGTTGATGGCCATTCTGACTGGTGTGAGCTGATAGGTTTTTGTAATTTGGGTTTACATGTCTGTAAAAATTCCTACAATTCATCCTTTTTCCACGCCTTTTCCTTTTCTGTTAAAAGAAAAAAGAAAAAAGGTGTGAGTACAATATACCTCTTCAAATTTTCTTTTGGGAAGGTTGCACTCTAGAGTTTTTTGGTCGATTTTCGACCTCAGTATCTTTTGGAGGGCAGGTGTCATTTACAGACCTGCAATTGGTGAATATTTAGTGACCTTTTGCAGTGGGTTTAAAGCTGCTGTTGTGGGAAACGGCCACAAGGATGCAGCATTTCTCCATTCCCAAATCTGGGTACTAGGGCAGCAGAGCCGTTCTGGAAGTCGTTTGCCTAGGTTGTAAATTTGAATGGAATGTGCCAGGAGAACCCCCCATAAGTTTATGTCTCATTACTCCTAGTTGGTTGTTTTAATTTTTTCAATTGGGGTAATGGTTAGAATGTTGCTTGTCCAAGGTGTACATACTCTGGTTCATCTACATATTCTATATACCTATTTATGTAGAGATCCTCTTCCCGTGTAAATTATTACACAGTGTTCCGTAAACCTTCCTTGCTATATGGTCGGTCTTTTTGATATATGTATATAATATGTATTTGTATACATATGGTAACGCTAATCTTCATTTATCCATTCCCCCCCACCTTTCCTTGTAGATAAGCATAGTTTTTTTTAATAAGTCTGTGATTGACTTTCTCTGTGGAAATATGTTCATTTGTGTCAGTTACTAGAGAACGCGTATAAGTGATATCATAGGATATAGGACTTTTGCTTTCCGACTTACCTCATGTTCTGTGATTATCTCCAAGATCATCTATGGTGTCTCAAAGAGCAGTGTTTCATTGTTTTCCATGGCTAGTATTCATTGTGTACATGGGCCGCTTCTTCTTTTTCCTTTCATCTGTTGATGGACATTTTGGTTGCTTCACTGTCTTGTCTATTGTGAATAAGGCTGCAGTGCAGCTTTTGCAGCCCGGGTCTTCTTCATTCTGGTCTTCTCAGGTGAGAGGCCCATTGGTGCGCCTGCTGGATTGAATGGTACCTCAATTTTTCCTTTTCAACGCAGCTCCTTTCTGTTCTCATTATTAGCGTTTAACCCTTTTACATCTCACCAGCAGCTAGAGGGTACACAGTTCTCTAAAACCTCTTCAGCATTGATTGTTTGTAGACTTTTTGCCAACGGTCAGTCGACGGGTGTGAGTTGAAAACTTTTTGTAGATTAGATTGCATGAGTCTAATACTTCCTGAGGTTGAGCTTTTATCCATTTTCCTTTCTTTAAAAAGAGAGTGAGTAAAACTTACCTCTTCATACGAGCTTCGTGAACATTTTGCCTGTTTTGAATTTTTTTTATCCATTCCCTACTTCAGCACAATTTGAGGGCAGGTGTCCTTTACAGCCCTGAGTCCTTGTGAATGGTAAGTGACCATTAGCTGTGGGTTAAAAGCTGCTGTTGCGGGAATCGGCCACAAGGCGGCAGCATTTCTCCTTTACCAAATCTGGTTACTAGGGCAACAGAGCCTTAGTGGAAGTGGTGTTCTAGGTTGTAAATTAGAATGGAATGTGCGAGGAGAAAGCCCTTTAAGTTTATGTCTCATTACTTCTTGTTGGTATTTTTAACTTAATTTTTATTTTTTATCACAGCAAACTTGATTACAATGTTTTGTTTGTTCTAGGTGTGCAAGATGTGGTTCTTTCACACATATACATATATCTATTTTTCTTCGGATCCTTTTCCCATGTCTGTTACGACACAATGTTGAGTAGTCTTCTCTTGGTATAGCGTAGGTCTTTGGTGATTATATATTTCACATGTGTTTGTATCTCTCTGTTAACCTCAATACGGTAATGTATCCAATCCTCACACCTTTCCATTTGGTGAACCATAAGTTTTTTAAATGAATCTATGATAGTGTTTCTCTGTGGAAATACCTTTGTTTGTATCATTTTTTCGGTAACACCTATATGTGATAGGATAGGATATGTGTCTTTCGCTTTCTCACTTACTCCAAGCTGCGTGATTACTTCTAGACTCATCTATGGTGCTGCAAATGGCATTGTTTCATTTTTTCACTAGCTCATATTCCATCTGTACATGGAGCAGTTCTTCTTTCTCCACCCATCTGTCGTTGGACTTTTTGGTTACTTCCATATCTTGGCGATTGTTATACTATGCAATGCAGATTTGCGTACCTGTGTCCTTCCAATTCTGTCTTCTTAGGTTATAGGTCCAGGAATAGGTCTGCTGGGTCATATGGTAGCTCAATGTTTACCTTTTAAAGGCACCTCTATTCCGTTCTCTTTAGTGGCTCTTTCCAGGTTACGTCCCACTTAAAGCGGAGGGTATGCATTTCTTCCCAGCACCTTCAGCATTTATTCTTTGTAGTTTTTGCTGATGGTTATTCTGAGTGGTGTGAGCTGATACCTCTTTGTGGTTGAATTTGCATGTGTCTCATAATGCGTTGAAATTGAGCTGTAAGACATGTCCTTTTTATTTTTCCAGCTGTGATGAGAGCTTATTTCTTCAAAGTGTTTTCTTAAAGTATGTGTCACCATTTGAAATATTTTGGCCATGATCTCCCTCAAGACATTTTGAGGGCAGGTTTCATTTACAGCCCTGCAGTACTTGTTCATATGAAGTGACCATTAGCTCAGGCTTTAAACCTGCTTTTGCAGGTAACGGCCAGAGAGCGGCAATCTTTCTACGTTCCCCTTGCTGGTACTAGGGAAACAGACCTACCGGCCAGTGGTGTTCTTCGGTTATAAATTAGAGTGCAATGTGCCCGGATAAACCCACAAATGTTGATGTCTCCTTGCTTTTCTTTGTTTTTAAATTTAATTTATATTTATTATTAGAGTAATATCCCATTGTGTACGTGGACCACTTCTTCTTGGTGCATTCCTCGGTTGATGGACATTTTCATTGCTTCCAAGTGCTGGCTATGGTAAATATTGCTGCCATACTGGTTTGCCAGCCTGTGACTTTTTGATTCTCATTTTCTCAGGTGATAGGCCAAGCAGTGGTTGTGATTGATGGACTGGTAGCTCAATGTTTCCCTTTTCAAAGCACCTACGTTGTGTTTTCGTTAGTGGCTCTTTACATGCCCCCCCTTACAGCCGAGGGTACGCATTTCTCCACACTCCCTTCACCGTTTATTTTTTGCAGCATTTTTCCTAATGGCCATTCTGACTGCTGTGTGCTGATAGGGTTTTGTAATATGGGTATGCATGTCATGAAAATTTTTAAAATTCATCATATTCCTACGCCTTTTTCTTTTCTCTTAAAAGAAAAAAACCGTGAGTACAATATAGCTCTTGAAATTGTCTTCTTCGAAGGTTGCCCTCTTCTGAATTTTTTGGTCGATTTTTGACCCCAGAAATTTTCTGGAGGCCAGGCGCAATTTACAGAACTGCAAGTTGGTGAAAATTTAGTGACCTTTTGCAGTGGGTTCAAAGCTGCTGTTGTGGGAAACGTCCACAAGGAGGTAGCATTTCTCCATTCCCCAGTCCTGGTTCTAGGGCAGCAGAGCCTTTCTGGAAGTCATTGTCCTAGGTTGTAAATTAGAATGGAATTTGCCAGGAGAAATCCCCATAAGTTTATGTCTCATTACTTCTTCTTGGTTTTTAAAATTTTTTTAATCTGGGTAAAGTTTAGAATACTGTTTGTCCTAGGTGTACACAATCTGGTTCATTTGGACATTATGTATGTCTATTAATGTACAGATCCTCTTCCCATGTAAAATATTACACTGTTCCGTCGACCTCCCTTGTTATATGTTCGGTCTTTTTGATACATGTATATAATATGTATTTGAATATGTATAGTAACACTAATCTTCATTTCTCAATTTCCCCCCTCCTTTCCTTTTAGATGAGCATAGTTTGTGTTCTACGCCTGTGAGTGTCTTTCTCTTTAGAAATATGTTCATCTGTGTCAGTTATTAGATAATGCCATAAGTGATAATATAAGATATAGGTCTTTTGCTTTCCGACCTACTTCATGTTTTGTGATTATCTCCAGGCTCATCTATGGTGCCTCAAAGAGCAGTGCTTCAATGTTTTCCATGGCTAATATTCCATTGTGTACATGGACCACTTCTTCTTGGTGCATTCCTCTGTTGATGGACATTTTCGTTGCTTCCAAGTGTTGCCTATGGTAAATATTGCTGGAGTGCAGGATTGCCAGCCTGCGATTTTTGATTTTCATTTTCTCAGGTGATAGACCCAGCAGTGGGTATGATTGATTGATTGGTATGGTAGCTCAACGTTTACCTTTTCAAGGCACCTCAATTGTGCTTTCATTAGTGGCTCTTACCACGTCCCCCTTAGAATCGAGGGTACGCATTTCTCCACAATCACGTCAGCGTTTATCGTTTGCCGCATTTTTGTTGATGGCCATTCTGACTGGTGTGAGCTGATAGGTTTTTGTAATTTGGGTTTACATGTCTGTAAAAATTCCTACAATTCATCCTTTTTCCACGCCTTTTCCTTTTCTGTTAAAAGAAAAAAGAAAAAAGGTGTGAGTACAATATACCTCTTCAAATTTTCTTTTGGGAAGGTTGCACTCTAGAGTTTTTTGGTCGATTTTCGACCTCAGTATCTTTTGGAGGGCAGGTGTCATTTACAGACCTGCAATTGGTGAATATTTAGTGACCTTTTGCAGTGGGTTTAAAGCTGCTGTTGTGGGAAACGGCCACAAGGATGCAGCATTTCTCCATTCCCAAATCTGGGTACTAGGGCAGCAGAGCCGTTCTGGAAGTCGTTTGCCTAGGTTGTAAATTTGAATGGAATGTGCCAGGAGAACCCCCCATAAGTTTATGTCTCATTACTCCTAGTTGGTTGTTTTAATTTTTTCAATTGGGGTAATGGTTAGAATGTTGCTTGTCCAAGGTGTACATACTCTGGTTCATCTACATATTCTATATACCTATTTATGTAGAGATCCTCTTCCCGTGTAAATTATTACACAGTGTTCCGTAAACCTTCCTTGCTATATGGTCGGTCTTTTTGATATATGTATATAATATGTATTTGTATACATATGGTAACGCTAATCTTCATTTATCCATTCCCCCCCACCTTTCCTTGTAGATAAGCATAGTTTTTTTTAATAAGTCTGTGATTGACTTTCTCTGTGGAAATATGTTCATTTGTGTCAGTTACTAGAGAACGCGTATAAGTGATATCATAGGATATAGGACTTTTGCTTTCCGACTTACCTCATGTTCTGTGATTATCTCCAAGATCATCTATGGTGTCTCAAAGAGCAGTGTTTCATTGTTTTCCATGGCTAGTATTCATTGTGTACATGGGCCGCTTCTTCTTTTTCCTTTCATCTGTTGATGGACATTTTGGTTGCTTCACTGTCTTGTCTATTGTGAATAAGGCTGCAGTGCAGCTTTTGCAGCCCGGGTCTTCTTCATTCTGGTCTTCTCAGGTGAGAGGCCCATTGGTGCGCCTGCTGGATTGAATGGTACCTCAATTTTTCCTTTTCAACGCAGCTCCTTTCTGTTCTCATTATTAGCGTTTAACCCTTTTACATCTCACCAGCAGCTAGAGGGTACACAGTTCTCTAAAACCTCTTCAGCATTGATTGTTTGTAGACTTTTTGCCAACGGTCAGTCGACGGGTGTGAGTTGAAAACTTTTTGTAGATTAGATTGCATGAGTCTAATACTTCCTGAGGTTGAGCTTTTATCCATTTTCCTTTCTTTAAAAAGAGAGTGAGTAAAACTTACCTCTTCATACGAGCTTCGTGAACATTTTGCCTGTTTTGAATTTTTTTTATCCATTCCCTACTTCAGCACAATTTGAGGGCAGGTGTCCTTTACAGCCCTGAGTCCTTGTGAATGGTAAGTGACCATTAGCTGTGGGTTAAAAGCTGCTGTTGCGGGAATCGGCCACAAGGCGGCAGCATTTCTCCTTTACCAAATCTGGTTACTAGGGCAACAGAGCCTTAGTGGAAGTGGTGTTCTAGGTTGTAAATTAGAATGGAATGTGCGAGGAGAAAGCCCTTTAAGTTTATGTCTCATTACTTCTTGTTGGTATTTTTAACTTAATTTTTATTTTTTATCACAGCAAACTTGATTACAATGTTTTGTTTGTTCTAGGTGTGCAAGATGTGGTTCTTTCACACATATACATATATCTATTTTTCTTCGGATCCTTTTCCCATGTCTGTTACGACACAATGTTGAGTAGTCTTCTCTTGGTATAGCGTAGGTCTTTGGTGATTATATATTTCACATGTGTTTGTATCTCTCTGTTAACCTCAATACGGTAATGTATCCAATCCTCACACCTTTCCATTTGGTGAACCATAAGTTTTTTAAATGAATCTATGATAGTGTTTCTCTGTGGAAATACCTTTGTTTGTATCATTTTTTCGGTAACACCTATATGTGATAGGATAGGATATGTGTCTTTCGCTTTCTCACTTACTCCAAGCTGCGTGATTACTTCTAGACTCATCTATGGTGCTGCAAATGGCATTGTTTCATTTTTTCACTAGCTCATATTCCATCTGTACATGGAGCAGTTCTTCTTTCTCCACCCATCTGTCGTTGGACTTTTTGGTTACTTCCATATCTTGGCGATTGTTATACTATGCAATGCAGATTTGCGTACCTGTGTCCTTCCAATTCTGTCTTCTTAGGTTATAGGTCCAGGAATAGGTCTGCTGGGTCATATGGTAGCTCAATGTTTACCTTTTAAAGGCACCTCTATTCCGTTCTCTTTAGTGGCTCTTTCCAGGTTACGTCCCACTTAAAGCGGAGGGTATGCATTTCTTCCCAGCACCTTCAGCATTTATTCTTTGTAGTTTTTGCTGATGGTTATTCTGAGTGGTGTGAGCTGATACCTCTTTGTGGTTGAATTTGCATGTGTCTCATAATGCGTTGAAATTGAGCTGTAAGACATGTCCTTTTTATTTTTCCAGCTGTGATGAGAGCTTATTTCTTCAAAGTGTTTTCTTAAAGTATGTGTCACCATTTGAAATATTTTGGCCATGATCTCCCTCAAGACATTTTGAGGGCAGGTTTCATTTACAGCCCTGCAGTACTTGTTCATATGAAGTGACCATTAGCTCAGGCTTTAAACCTGCTTTTGCAGGTAACGGCCAGAGAGCGGCAATCTTTCTACGTTCCCCTTGCTGGTACTAGGGAAACAGACCTACCGGCCAGTGGTGTTCTTCGGTTATAAATTAGAGTGCAATGTGCCCGGATAAACCCACAAATGTTGATGTCTCCTTGCTTTTCTTTGTTTTTAAATTTAATTTATATTTATTATTAGAGTAATATCCCATTGTGTACGTGGACCACTTCTTCTTGGTGCATTCCTCGGTTGATGGACATTTTCATTGCTTCCAAGTGCTGGCTATGGTAAATATTGCTGCCATACTGGTTTGCCAGCCTGTGACTTTTTGATTCTCATTTTCTCAGGTGATAGGCCAAGCAGTGGTTGTGATTGATGGACTGGTAGCTCAATGTTTCCCTTTTCAAAGCACCTACGTTGTGTTTTCGTTAGTGGCTCTTTACATGCCCCCCCTTACAGCCGAGGGTACGCATTTCTCCACACTCCCTTCACCGTTTATTTTTTGCAGCATTTTTCCTAATGGCCATTCTGACTGCTGTGTGCTGATAGGGTTTTGTAATATGGGTATGCATGTCATGAAAATTTTTAAAATTCATCATATTCCTACGCCTTTTTCTTTTCTCTTAAAAGAAAAAAACCGTGAGTACAATATAGCTCTTGAAATTGTCTTCTTCGAAGGTTGCCCTCTTCTGAATTTTTTGGTCGATTTTTGACCCCAGAAATTTTCTGGAGGCCAGGCGCAATTTACAGAACTGCAAGTTGGTGAAAATTTAGTGACCTTTTGCAGTGGGTTCAAAGCTGCTGTTGTGGGAAACGTCCACAAGGAGGTAGCATTTCTCCATTCCCCAGTCCTGGTTCTAGGGCAGCAGAGCCTTTCTGGAAGTCATTGTCCTAGGTTGTAAATTAGAATGGAATTTGCCAGGAGAAATCCCCATAAGTTTATGTCTCATTACTTCTTCTTGGTTTTTAAAATTTTTTTAATCTGGGTAAAGTTTAGAATACTGTTTGTCCTAGGTGTACACAATCTGGTTCATTTGGACATTATGTATGTCTATTAATGTACAGATCCTCTTCCCATGTAAAATATTACACTGTTCCGTCGACCTCCCTTGTTATATGTTCGGTCTTTTTGATACATGTATATAATATGTATTTGAATATGTATAGTAACACTAATCTTCATTTCTCAATTTCCCCCCTCCTTTCCTTTTAGATGAGCATAGTTTGTGTTCTACGCCTGTGAGTGTCTTTCTCTTTAGAAATATGTTCATCTGTGTCAGTTATTAGATAATGCCATAAGTGATAATATAAGATATAGGTCTTTTGCTTTCCGACCTACTTCATGTTTTGTGATTATCTCCAGGCTCATCTATGGTGCCTCAAAGAGCAGTGCTTCAATGTTTTCCATGGCTAATATTCCATTGTGTACATGGACCACTTCTTCTTGGTGCATTCCTCTGTTGATGGACATTTTCGTTGCTTCCAAGTGTTGCCTATGGTAAATATTGCTGGAGTGCAGGATTGCCAGCCTGCGATTTTTGATTTTCATTTTCTCAGGTGATAGACCCAGCAGTGGGTATGATTGATTGATTGGTATGGTAGCTCAACGTTTACCTTTTCAAGGCACCTCAATTGTGCTTTCATTAGTGGCTCTTACCACGTCCCCCTTAGAATCGAGGGTACGCATTTCTCCACAATCACGTCAGCGTTTATCATTTGCCGCATTTTTGTTGATGGCCATTCTGACTGGTGTGAGCTGATAGGTTTTTGTAATTTGGGTTTACATGTCTGTAAAAATTCCTACAATTCATCCTTTTTCCACGCCTTTTCCTTTTCTGTTAAAAGAAAAAAGAAAAAAGGTGTGAGTACAATATACCTCTTCAAATTTTCTTTTGGGAAGGTTGCACTCTAGAGTTTTTTGGTCGATTTTCGACCTCAGTATCTTTTGGAGGGCAGGTGTCATTTACAGACCTGCAATTGGTGAATATTTAGTGACCTTTTGCAGTGGGTTTAAAGCTGCTGTTGTGGGAAACGGCCACAAGGATGCAGCATTTCTCCATTCCCAAATCTGGGTACTAGGGCAGCAGAGCCGTTCTGGAAGTCGTTTGCCTAGGTTGTAAATTTGAATGGAATGTGCCAGGAGAACCCCCCATAAGTTTATGTCTCATTACTCCTAGTTGGTTGTTTTAATTTTTTCAATTGGGGTAATGGTTAGAATGTTGCTTGTCCAAGGTGTACATACTCTGGTTCATCTACATATTCTATATACCTATTTATGTAGAGATCCTCTTCCCGTGTAAATTATTACACAGTGTTCCGTAAACCTTCCTTGCTATATGGTCGGTCTTTTTGATATATGTATATAATATGTATTTGTATACATATGGTAACGCTAATCTTCATTTATCCATTCCCCCCCACCTTTCCTTGTAGATAAGCATAGTTTTTTTTAATAAGTCTGTGATTGACTTTCTCTGTGGAAATATGTTCATTTGTGTCAGTTACTAGAGAACGCGTATAAGTGATATCATAGGATATAGGACTTTTGCTTTCCGACTTACCTCATGTTCTGTGATTATCTCCAAGATCATCTATGGTGTCTCAAAGAGCAGTGTTTCATTGTTTTCCATGGCTAGTATTCATTGTGTACATGGGCCGCTTCTTCTTTTTCCTTTCATCTGTTGATGGACATTTTGGTTGCTTCACTGTCTTGTCTATTGTGAATAAGGCTGCAGTGCAGCTTTTGCAGCCCGGGTCTTCTTCATTCTGGTCTTCTCAGGTGAGAGGCCCATTGGTGCGCCTGCTGGATTGAATGGTACCTCAATTTTTCCTTTTCAACGCAGCTCCTTTCTGTTCTCATTATTAGCGTTTAACCCTTTTACATCTCACCAGCAGCTAGAGGGTACACAGTTCTCTAAAACCTCTTCAGCATTGATTGTTTGTAGACTTTTTGCCAACGGTCAGTCGACGGGTGTGAGTTGAAAACTTTTTGTAGATTAGATTGCATGAGTCTAATACTTCCTGAGGTTGAGCTTTTATCCATTTTCCTTTCTTTAAAAAGAGAGTGAGTAAAACTTACCTCTTCATACGAGCTTCGTGAACATTTTGCCTGTTTTGAATTTTTTTTATCCATTCCCTACTTCAGCACAATTTGAGGGCAGGTGTCCTTTACAGCCCTGAGTCCTTGTGAATGGTAAGTGACCATTAGCTGTGGGTTAAAAGCTGCTGTTGCGGGAATCGGCCACAAGGCGGCAGCATTTCTCCTTTACCAAATCTGGTTACTAGGGCAACAGAGCCTTAGTGGAAGTGGTGTTCTAGGTTGTAAATTAGAATGGAATGTGCGAGGAGAAAGCCCTTTAAGTTTATGTCTCATTACTTCTTGTTGGTATTTTTAACTTAATTTTTATTTTTTATCACAGCAAACTTGATTACAATGTTTTGTTTGTTCTAGGTGTGCAAGATGTGGTTCTTTCACACATATACATATATCTATTTTTCTTCGGATCCTTTTCCCATGTCTGTTACGACACAATGTTGAGTAGTCTTCTCTTGGTATAGCGTAGGTCTTTGGTGATTATATATTTCACATGTGTTTGTATCTCTCTGTTAACCTCAATACGGTAATGTATCCAATCCTCACACCTTTCCATTTGGTGAACCATAAGTTTTTTAAATGAATCTATGATAGTGTTTCTCTGTGGAAATACCTTTGTTTGTATCATTTTTTCGGTAACACCTATATGTGATAGGATAGGATATGTGTCTTTCGCTTTCTCACTTACTCCAAGCTGCGTGATTACTTCTAGACTCATCTATGGTGCTGCAAATGGCATTGTTTCATTTTTTCACTAGCTCATATTCCATCTGTACATGGAGCAGTTCTTCTTTGTCCACCCATCTGTCGTTGGACTTTTTGGTTACTTCCATATCTTGGCGATTGTTATACTATGCAATGCAGATTTGCGTACCTGTGTCCTTCCAATTCTGTCTTCTTAGGTTATAGGTCCAGGAATAGGTCTGCTGGGTCATATGGTAGCTCAATGTTTACCTTTTAAAGGCACCTCTATTCCGTTCTCTTTAGTGGCTCTTTCCAGGTTACGTCCCACTTAAAGCGGAGGGTATGCATTTCTTCCCAGCACCTTCAGCATTTATTCTTTGTAGTTTTTGCTGATGGTTATTCTGAGTGGTGTGAGCTGATACCTCTTTGTGGTTGAATTTGCATGTGTCTCATAATGCGTTGAAATTGAGCTGTAAGACATGTCCTTTTTATTTTTCCAGCTGTGATGAGAGCTTATTTCTTCAAAGTGTTTTCTTAAAGTATGTGTCACCATTTGAAATATTTTGGCCATGATCTCCCTCAAGACATTTTGAGGGCAGGTTTCATTTACAGCCCTGCAGTACTTGTTCATATGAAGTGACCATTAGCTCAGGCTTTAAACCTGCTTTTGCAGGTAACGGCCAGAGAGCGGCAATCTTTCTACGTTCCCCTTGCTGGTACTAGGGAAACAGACCTACCGGCCAGTGGTGTTCTTCGGTTATAAATTAGAGTGCAATGTGCCCGGATAAACCCACAAATGTTGATGTCTCCTTGCTTTTCTTTGTTTTTAAATTTAATTTATATTTATTATTAGAGTAATATCCCATTGTGTACGTGGACCACTTCTTCTTGGTGCATTCCTCGGTTGATGGACATTTTCATTGCTTCCAAGTGCTGGCTATGGTAAATATTGCTGCCATACTGGTTTGCCAGCCTGTGACTTTTTGATTCTCATTTTCTCAGGTGATAGGCCAAGCAGTGGTTGTGATTGATGGACTGGTAGCTCAATGTTTCCCTTTTCAAAGCACCTACGTTGTGTTTTCGTTAGTGGCTCTTTACATGCCCCCCCTTACAGCCGAGGGTACGCATTTCTCCACACTCCCTTCACCGTTTATTTTTTGCAGCATTTTTCCTAATGGCCATTCTGACTGCTGTGTGCTGATAGGGTTTTGTAATATGGGTATGCATGTCATGAAAATTTTTAAAATTCATCATATTCCTACGCCTTTTTCTTTTCTCTTAAAAGAAAAAAACCGTGAGTACAATATAGCTCTTGAAATTGTCTTCTTCGAAGGTTGCCCTCTTCTGAATTTTTTGGTCGATTTTTGACCCCAGAAATTTTCTGGAGGCCAGGCGCAATTTACAGAACTGCAAGTTGGTGAAAATTTAGTGACCTTTTGCAGTGGGTTCAAAGCTGCTGTTGTGGGAAACGTCCACAAGGAGGTAGCATTTCTCCATTCCCCAGTCCTGGTTCTAGGGCAGCAGAGCCTTTCTGGAAGTCATTGTCCTAGGTTGTAAATTAGAATGGAATTTGCCAGGAGAAATCCCCATAAGTTTATGTCTCATTACTTCTTCTTGGTTTTTAAAATTTTTTTAATCTGGGTAAAGTTTAGAATACTGTTTGTCCTAGGTGTACACAATCTGGTTCATTTGGACATTATGTATGTCTATTAATGTACAGATCCTCTTCCCATGTAAAATATTACACTGTTCCGTCGACCTCCCTTGTTATATGTTCGGTCTTTTTGATACATGTATATAATATGTATTTGAATATGTATAGTAACACTAATCTTCATTTCTCAATTTCCCCCCTCCTTTCCTTTTAGATGAGCATAGTTTGTGTTCTACGCCTGTGAGTGTCTTTCTCTTTAGAAATATGTTCATCTGTGTCAGTTATTAGATAATGCCATAAGTGATAATATAAGATATAGGTCTTTTGCTTTCCGACCTACTTCATGTTTTGTGATTATCTCCAGGCTCATCTATGGTGCCTCAAAGAGCAGTGCTTCAATGTTTTCCATGGCTAATATTCCATTGTGTACATGGACCACTTCTTCTTGGTGCATTCCTCTGTTGATGGACATTTTCGTTGCTTCCAAGTGTTGCCTATGGTAAATATTGCTGGAGTGCAGGATTGCCAGCCTGCGATTTTTGATTTTCATTTTCTCAGGTGATAGACCCAGCAGTGGGTATGATTGATTGATTGGTATGGTAGCTCAACGTTTACCTTTTCAAGGCACCTCAATTGTGCTTTCATTAGTGGCTCTTACCACGTCCCCCTTAGAATCGAGGGTACGCATTTCTCCACAATCACGTCAGCGTTTATCGTTTGCCGCATTTTTGTTGATGGCCATTCTGACTGGTGTGAGCTGATAGGTTTTTGTAATTTGGGTTTACATGTCTGTAAAAATTCCTACAATTCATCCTTTTTCCACGCCTTTTCCTTTTCTGTTAAAAGAAAAAAGAAAAAAGGTGTGAGTACAATATACCTCTTCAAATTTTCTTTTGGGAAGGTTGCACTCTAGAGTTTTTTGGTCGATTTTCGACCTCAGTATCTTTTGGAGGGCAGGTGTCATTTACAGACCTGCAATTGGTGAATATTTAGTGACCTTTTGCAGTGGGTTTAAAGCTGCTGTTGTGGGAAACGGCCACAAGGATGCAGCATTTCTCCATTCCCAAATCTGGGTACTAGGGCAGCAGAGCCGTTCTGGAAGTCGTTTGCCTAGGTTGTAAATTTGAATGGAATGTGCCAGGAGAACCCCCCATAAGTTTATGTCTCATTACTCCTAGTTGGTTGTTTTAATTTTTTCAATTGGGGTAATGGTTAGAATGTTGCTTGTCCAAGGTGTACATACTCTGGTTCATCTACATATTCTATATACCTATTTATGTAGAGATCCTCTTCCCGTGTAAATTATTACACAGTGTTCCGTAAACCTTCCTTGCTATATGGTCGGTCTTTTTGATATATGTATATAATATGTATTTGTATACATATGGTAACGCTAATCTTCATTTATCCATTCCCCCCCACCTTTCCTTGTAGATAAGCATAGTTTTTTTTAATAAGTCTGTGATTGACTTTCTCTGTGGAAATATGTTCATTTGTGTCAGTTACTAGAGAACGCGTATAAGTGATATCATAGGATATAGGACTTTTGCTTTCCGACTTACCTCATGTTCTGTGATTATCTCCAAGATCATCTATGGTGTCTCAAAGAGCAGTGTTTCATTGTTTTCCATGGCTAGTATTCATTGTGTACATGGGCCGCTTCTTCTTTTTCCTTTCATCTGTTGATGGACATTTTGGTTGCTTCACTGTCTTGTCTATTGTGAATAAGGCTGCAGTGCAGCTTTTGCAGCCCGGGTCTTCTTCATTCTGGTCTTCTCAGGTGAGAGGCCCATTGGTGCGCCTGCTGGATTGAATGGTACCTCAATTTTTCCTTTTCAACGCAGCTCCTTTCTGTTCTCATTATTAGCGTTTAACCCTTTTACATCTCACCAGCAGCTAGAGGGTACACAGTTCTCTAAAACCTCTTCAGCATTGATTGTTTGTAGACTTTTTGCCAACGGTCAGTCGACGGGTGTGAGTTGAAAACTTTTTGTAGATTAGATTGCATGAGTCTAATACTTCCTGAGGTTGAGCTTTTATCCATTTTCCTTTCTTTAAAAAGAGAGTGAGTAAAACTTACCTCTTCATACGAGCTTCGTGAACATTTTGCCTGTTTTGAATTTTTTTTATCCATTCCCTACTTCAGCACAATTTGAGGGCAGGTGTCCTTTACAGCCCTGAGTCCTTGTGAATGGTAAGTGACCATTAGCTGTGGGTTAAAAGCTGCTGTTGCGGGAATCGGCCACAAGGCGGCAGCATTTCTCCTTTACCAAATCTGGTTACTAGGGCAACAGAGCCTTAGTGGAAGTGGTGTTCTAGGTTGTAAATTAGAATGGAATGTGCGAGGAGAAAGCCCTTTAAGTTTATGTCTCATTACTTCTTGTTGGTATTTTTAACTTAATTTTTATTTTTTATCACAGCAAACTTGATTACAATGTTTTGTTTGTTCTAGGTGTGCAAGATGTGGTTCTTTCACACATATACATATATCTATTTTTCTTCGGATCCTTTTCCCATGTCTGTTACGACACAATGTTGAGTAGTCTTCTCTTGGTATAGCGTAGGTCTTTGGTGATTATATATTTCACATGTGTTTGTATCTCTCTGTTAACCTCAATACGGTAATGTATCCAATCCTCACACCTTTCCATTTGGTGAACCATAAGTTTTTTAAATGAATCTATGATAGTGTTTCTCTGTGGAAATACCTTTGTTTGTATCATTTTTTCGGTAACACCTATATGTGATAGGATAGGATATGTGTCTTTCGCTTTCTCACTTACTCCAAGCTGCGTGATTACTTCTAGACTCATCTATGGTGCTGCAAATGGCATTGTTTCATTTTTTCACTAGCTCATATTCCATCTGTACATGGAGCAGTTCTTCTTTGTCCACCCATCTGTCGTTGGACTTTTTGGTTACTTCCATATCTTGGCGATTGTTATACTATGCAATGCAGATTTGCGTACCTGTGTCCTTCCAATTCTGTCTTCTTAGGTTATAGGTCCAGGAATAGGTCTGCTGGGTCATATGGTAGCTCAATGTTTACCTTTTAAAGGCACCTCTATTCCGTTCTCTTTAGTGGCTCTTTCCAGGTTACGTCCCACTTAAAGCGGAGGGTATGCATTTCTTCCCAGCACCTTCAGCATTTATTCTTTGTAGTTTTTGCTGATGGTTATTCTGAGTGGTGTGAGCTGATACCTCTTTGTGGTTGAATTTGCATGTGTCTCATAATGCGTTGAAATTGAGCTGTAAGACATGTCCTTTTTATTTTTCCAGCTGTGATGAGAGCTTATTTCTTCAAAGTGTTTTCTTAAAGTATGTGTCACCATTTGAAATATTTTGGCCATGATCTCCCTCAAGACATTTTGAGGGCAGGTTTCATTTACAGCCCTGCAGTACTTGTTCATATGAAGTGACCATTAGCTCAGGCTTTAAACCTGCTTTTGCAGGTAACGGCCAGAGAGCGGCAATCTTTCTACGTTCCCCTTGCTGGTACTAGGGAAACAGACCTACCGGCCAGTGGTGTTCTTCGGTTATAAATTAGAGTGCAATGTGCCCGGATAAACCCACAAATGTTGATGTCTCCTTGCTTTTCTTTGTTTTTAAATTTAATTTATATTTATTATTAGAGTAATATCCCATTGTGTACGTGGACCACTTCTTCTTGGTGCATTCCTCGGTTGATGGACATTTTCATTGCTTCCAAGTGCTGGCTATGGTAAATATTGCTGCCATACTGGTTTGCCAGCCTGTGACTTTTTGATTCTCATTTTCTCAGGTGATAGGCCAAGCAGTGGTTGTGATTGATGGACTGGTAGCTCAATGTTTCCCTTTTCAAAGCACCTACGTTGTGTTTTCGTTAGTGGCTCTTTACATGCCCCCCCTTACAGCCGAGGGTACGCATTTCTCCACACTCCCTTCACCGTTTATTTTTTGCAGCATTTTTCCTAATGGCCATTCTGACTGCTGTGTGCTGATAGGGTTTTGTAATATGGGTATGCATGTCATGAAAATTTTTAAAATTCATCATATTCCTACGCCTTTTTCTTTTCTCTTAAAAGAAAAAAACCGTGAGTACAATATAGCTCTTGAAATTGTCTTCTTCGAAGGTTGCCCTCTTCTGAATTTTTTGGTCGATTTTTGACCCCAGAAATTTTCTGGAGGCCAGGCGCAATTTACAGAACTGCAAGTTGGTGAAAATTTAGTGACCTTTTGCAGTGGGTTCAAAGCTGCTGTTGTGGGAAACGTCCACAAGGAGGTAGCATTTCTCCATTCCCCAGTCCTGGTTCTAGGGCAGCAGAGCCTTTCTGGAAGTCATTGTCCTAGGTTGTAAATTAGAATGGAATTTGCCAGGAGAAATCCCCATAAGTTTATGTCTCATTACTTCTTCTTGGTTTTTAAAATTTTTTTAATCTGGGTAAAGTTTAGAATACTGTTTGTCCTAGGTGTACACAATCTGGTTCATTTGGACATTATGTATGTCTATTAATGTACAGATCCTCTTCCCATGTAAAATATTACACTGTTCCGTCGACCTCCCTTGTTATATGTTCGGTCTTTTTGATACATGTATATAATATGTATTTGAATATGTATAGTAACACTAATCTTCATTTCTCAATTTCCCCCCTCCTTTCCTTTTAGATGAGCATAGTTTGTGTTCTACGCCTGTGAGTGTCTTTCTCTTTAGAAATATGTTCATCTGTGTCAGTTATTAGATAATGCCATAAGTGATAATATAAGATATAGGTCTTTTGCTTTCCGACCTACTTCATGTTTTGTGATTATCTCCAGGCTCATCTATGGTGCCTCAAAGAGCAGTGCTTCAATGTTTTCCATGGCTAATATTCCATTGTGTACATGGACCACTTCTTCTTGGTGCATTCCTCTGTTGATGGACATTTTCGTTGCTTCCAAGTGTTGCCTATGGTAAATATTGCTGGAGTGCAGGATTGCCAGCCTGCGATTTTTGATTTTCATTTTCTCAGGTGATAGACCCAGCAGTGGGTATGATTGATTGATTGGTATGGTAGCTCAACGTTTACCTTTTCAAGGCACCTCAATTGTGCTTTCATTAGTGGCTCTTACCACGTCCCCCTTAGAATCGAGGGTACGCATTTCTCCACAATCACGTCAGCGTTTATCGTTTGCCGCATTTTTGTTGATGGCCATTCTGACTGGTGTGAGCTGATAGGTTTTTGTAATTTGGGTTTACATGTCTGTAAAAATTCCTACAATTCATCCTTTTTCCACGCCTTTTCCTTTTCTGTTAAAAGAAAAAAGAAAAAAGGTGTGAGTACAATATACCTCTTCAAATTTTCTTTTTGGAAGGTTGCACTCTAGAGTTTTTTGGTCGATTTTCGACCTCAGTATCTTTTGGAGGGCAGGTGTCATTTACAGACCTGCAATTGGTGAATATTTAGTGACCTTTTGCAGTGGGTTTAAAGCTGCTGTTGTGGGAAACGGCCACAAGGATGCAGCATTTCTCCATTCCCAAATCTGGGTACTAGGGCAGCAGAGCCGTTCTGGAAGTCGTTTGCCTAGGTTGTAAATTTGAATGGAATGTGCCAGGAGAACCCCCCATAAGTTTATGTCTCATTACTCCTAGTTGGTTGTTTTAATTTTTTCAATTGGGGTAATGGTTAGAATGTTGCTTGTCCAAGGTGTACATACTCTGGTTCATCTACATATTCTATATACCTATTTATGTAGAGATCCTCTTCCCGTGTAAATTATTACACAGTGTTCCGTAAACCTTCCTTGCTATATGGTCGGTCTTTTTGATATATGTATATAATATGTATTTGTATACATATGGTAACGCTAATCTTCATTTATCCATTCCCCCCCACCTTTCCTTGTAGATAAGCATAGTTTTTTTTAATAAGTCTGTGATTGACTTTCTCTGTGGAAATATGTTCATTTGTGTCAGTTACTAGAGAACGCGTATAAGTGATATCATAGGATATAGGACTTTTGCTTTCCGACTTACCTCATGTTCTGTGATTATCTCCAAGATCATCTATGGTGTCTCAAAGAGCAGTGTTTCATTGTTTTCCATGGCTAGTATTCATTGTGTACATGGGCCGCTTCTTCTTTTTCCTTTCATCTGTTGATGGACATTTTGGTTGCTTCACTGTCTTGTCTATTGTGAATAAGGCTGCAGTGCAGCTTTTGCAGCCCGGGTCTTCTTCATTCTGGTCTTCTCAGGTGAGAGGCCCATTGGTGCGCCTGCTGGATTGAATGGTACCTCAATTTTTCCTTTTCAACGCAGCTCCTTTCTGTTCTCATTATTAGCGTTTAACCCTTTTACATCTCACCAGCAGCTAGAGGGTACACAGTTCTCTAAAACCTCTTCAGCATTGATTGTTTGTAGACTTTTTGCCAACGGTCAGTCGACGGGTGTGAGTTGAAAACTTTTTGTAGATTAGATTGCATGAGTCTAATACTTCCTGAGGTTGAGCTTTTATCCATTTTCCTTTCTTTAAAAAGAGAGTGAGTAAAACTTACCTCTTCATACGAGCTTCGTGAACATTTTGCCTGTTTTGAATTTTTTTTATCCATTCCCTACTTCAGCACAATTTGAGGGCAGGTGTCCTTTACAGCCCTGAGTCCTTGTGAATGGTAAGTGACCATTAGCTGTGGGTTAAAAGCTGCTGTTGCGGGAATCGGCCACAAGGCGGCAGCATTTCTCCTTTACCAAATCTGGTTACTAGGGCAACAGAGCCTTAGTGGAAGTGGTGTTCTAGGTTGTAAATTAGAATGGAATGTGCGAGGAGAAAGCCCTTTAAGTTTATGTCTCATTACTTCTTGTTGGTATTTTTAACTTAATTTTTATTTTTTATCACAGCAAACTTGATTACAATGTTTTGTTTGTTCTAGGTGTGCAAGATGTGGTTCTTTCACACATATACATATATCTATTTTTCTTCGGATCCTTTTCCCATGTCTGTTACGACACAATGTTGAGTAGTCTTCTCTTGGTATAGCGTAGGTCTTTGGTGATTATATATTTCACATGTGTTTGTATCTCTCTGTTAACCTCAATACGGTAATGTATCCAATCCTCACACCTTTCCATTTGGTGAACCATAAGTTTTTTAAATGAATCTATGATAGTGTTTCTCTGTGGAAATACCTTTGTTTGTATCATTTTTTCGGTAACACCTATATGTGATAGGATAGGATATGTGTCTTTCGCTTTCTCACTTACTCCAAGCTGCGTGATTACTTCTAGACTCATCTATGGTGCTGCAAATGGCATTGTTTCATTTTTTCACTAGCTCATATTCCATCTGTACATGGAGCAGTTCTTCTTTCTCCACCCATCTGTCGTTGGACTTTTTGGTTACTTCCATATCTTGGCGATTGTTATACTATGCAATGCAGATTTGCGTACCTGTGTCCTTCCAATTCTGTCTTCTTAGGTTATAGGTCCAGGAATAGGTCTGCTGGGTCATATGGTAGCTCAATGTTTACCTTTTAAAGGCACCTCTATTCCGTTCTCTTTAGTGGCTCTTTCCAGGTTACGTCCCACTTAAAGCGGAGGGTATGCATTTCTTCCCAGCACCTTCAGCATTTATTCTTTGTAGTTTTTGCTGATGGTTATTCTGAGTGGTGTGAGCTGATACCTCTTTGTGGTTGAATTTGCATGTGTCTCATAATGCGTTGAAATTGAGCTGTAAGACATGTCCTTTTTATTTTTCCAGCTGTGATGAGAGCTTATTTCTTCAAAGTGTTTTCTTAAAGTATGTGTCACCATTTGAAATATTTTGGCCATGATCTCCCTCAAGACATTTTGAGGGCAGGTTTCATTTACAGCCCTGCAGTACTTGTTCATATGAAGTGACCATTAGCTCAGGCTTTAAACCTGCTTTTGCAGGTAACGGCCAGAGAGCGGCAATCTTTCTACGTTCCCCTTGCTGGTACTAGGGAAACAGACCTACCGGCCAGTGGTGTTCTTCGGTTATAAATTAGAGTGCAATGTGCCCGGATAAACCCACAAATGTTGATGTCTCCTTGCTTTTCTTTGTTTTTAAATTTAATTTATATTTATTATTAGAGTAATATCCCATTGTGTACGTGGACCACTTCTTCTTGGTGCATTCCTCGGTTGATGGACATTTTCATTGCTTCCAAGTGCTGGCTATGGTAAATATTGCTGCCATACTGGTTTGCCAGCCTGTGACTTTTTGATTCTCATTTTCTCAGGTGATAGGCCAAGCAGTGGTTGTGATTGATGGACTGGTAGCTCAATGTTTCCCTTTTCAAAGCACCTACGTTGTGTTTTCGTTAGTGGCTCTTTACATGCCCCCCCTTACAGCCGAGGGTACGCATTTCTCCACACTCCCTTCACCGTTTATTTTTTGCAGCATTTTTCCTAATGGCCATTCTGACTGCTGTGTGCTGATAGGGTTTTGTAATATGGGTATGCATGTCATGAAAATTTTTAAAATTCATCATATTCCTACGCCTTTTTCTTTTCTCTTAAAAGAAAAAAACCGTGAGTACAATATAGCTCTTGAAATTGTCTTCTTCGAAGGTTGCCCTCTTCTGAATTTTTTGGTCGATTTTTGACCCCAGAAATTTTCTGGAGGCCAGGCGCAATTTACAGAACTGCAAGTTGGTGAAAATTTAGTGACCTTTTGCAGTGGGTTCAAAGCTGCTGTTGTGGGAAACGTCCACAAGGAGGTAGCATTTCTCCATTCCCCAGTCCTGGTTCTAGGGCAGCAGAGCCTTTCTGGAAGTCATTGTCCTAGGTTGTAAATTAGAATGGAATTTGCCAGGAGAAATCCCCATAAGTTTATGTCTCATTACTTCTTCTTGGTTTTTAAAATTTTTTTAATCTGGGTAAAGTTTAGAATACTGTTTGTCCTAGGTGTACACAATCTGGTTCATTTGGACATTATGTATGTCTATTAATGTACAGATCCTCTTCCCATGTAAAATATTACACTGTTCCGTCGACCTCCCTTGTTATATGTTCGGTCTTTTTGATACATGTATATAATATGTATTTGAATATGTATAGTAACACTAATCTTCATTTCTCAATTTCCCCCTCCTTTCCTTTTAGATGAGCATAGTTTGTGTTCTACGCCTGTGAGTGTCTTTCTCTTTAGAAATATGTTCATCTGTGTCAGTTATTAGATAATGCCATAAGTGATAATATAAGATATAGGTCTTTTGCTTTCCGACCTACTTCATGTTTTGTGATTATCTCCAGGCTCATCTATGGTGCCTCAAAGAGCAGTGCTTCAATGTTTTCCATGGCTAATATTCCATTGTGTACATGGACCACTTCTTCTTGGTGCATTCCTCTGTTGATGGACATTTTCGTTGCTTCCAAGTGTTGCCTATGGTAAATATTGCTGGAGTGCAGGATTGCCAGCCTGCGATTTTTGATTTTCATTTTCTCAGGTGATAGACCCAGCAGTGGGTATGATTGATTGATTGGTATGGTAGCTCAACGTTTACCTTTTCAAGGCACCTCAATTGTGCTTTCATTAGTGGCTCTTACCACGTCCCCCTTAGAATCGAGGGTACGCATTTCTCCACAATCACGTCAGCGTTTATCGTTTGCCGCATTTTTGTTGATGGCCATTCTGACTGGTGTGAGCTGATAGGTTTTTTGTAATTTGGGTTTACATGTCTGTAAAAATTCCTACAATTCATCCTTTTTCCACGCCTTTTCCTTTTCTGTTAAAAGAAAAAAGAAAAAAGGTGTGAGTACAATATACCTCTTCAAATTTTCTTTTTGGAAGGTTGCACTCTAGAGTTTTTTGGTCGATTTTCGACCTCAGTATCTTTTGGAGGGCAGGTGTCATTTACAGACCTGCAATTGGTGAATATTTAGTGACCTTTTGCAGTGGGTTTAAAGCTGCTGTTGTGGGAAACGGCCACAAGGATGCAGCATTTCTCCATTCCCAAATCTGGGTACTAGGGCAGCAGAGCCGTTCTGGAAGTCGTTTGCCTAGGTTGTAAATTTGAATGGAATGTGCCAGGAGAACCCCCCATAAGTTTATGTCTCATTACTCCTAGTTGGTTGTTTTAATTTTTTCAATTGGGGTAATGGTTAGAATGTTGCTTGTCCAAGGTGTACATACTCTGGTTCATCTACATATTCTATATACCTATTTATGTAGAGATCCTCTTCCCGTGTAAATTATTACACAGTGTTCCGTAAACCTTCCTTGCTATATGGTCGGTCTTTTTGATATATGTATATAATATGTATTTGTATACATATGGTAACGCTAATCTTCATTTATCCATTCCCCCCCACCTTTCCTTGTAGATAAGCATAGTTTTTTTTAATAAGTCTGTGATTGACTTTCTCTGTGGAAATATGTTCATTTGTGTCAGTTACTAGAGAACGCGTATAAGTGATATCATAGGATATAGGACTTTTGCTTTCCGACTTACCTCATGTTCTGTGATTATCTCCAAGATCATCTATGGTGTCTCAAAGAGCAGTGTTTCATTGTTTTCCATGGCTAGTATTCATTGTGTACATGGGCCGCTTCTTCTTTTTCCTTTCATCTGTTGATGGACATTTTGGTTGCTTCACTGTCTTGTCTATTGTGAATAAGGCTGCAGTGCAGCTTTTGCAGCCCGGGTCTTCTTCATTCTGGTCTTCTCAGGTGAGAGGCCCATTGGTGCGCCTGCTGGATTGAATGGTACCTCAATTTTTCCTTTTCAACGCAGCTCCTTTCTGTTCTCATTATTAGCGTTTAACCCTTTTACATCTCACCAGCAGCTAGAGGGTACACAGTTCTCTAAAACCTCTTCAGCATTGATTGTTTGTAGACTTTTTGCCAACGGTCAGTCGACGGGTGTGAGTTGAAAACTTTTTGTAGATTAGATTGCATGAGTCTAATACTTCCTGAGGTTGAGCTTTTATCCATTTTCCTTTCTTTAAAAAGAGAGTGAGTAAAACTTACCTCTTCATACGAGCTTCGTGAACATTTTGCCTGTTTTGAATTTTTTTTATCCATTCCCTACTTCAGCACAATTTGAGGGCAGGTGTCCTTTACAGCCCTGAGTCCTTGTGAATGGTAAGTGACCATTAGCTGTGGGTTAAAAGCTGCTGTTGCGGGAATCGGCCACAAGGCGGCAGCATTTCTCCTTTACCAAATCTGGTTACTAGGGCAACAGAGCCTTAGTGGAAGTGGTGTTCTAGGTTGTAAATTAGAATGGAATGTGCGAGGAGAAAGCCCTTTAAGTTTATGTCTCATTACTTCTTGTTGGTATTTTTAACTTAATTTTTATTTTTTATCACAGCAAACTTGATTACAATGTTTTGTTTGTTCTAGGTGTGCAAGATGTGGGTTCTTTCACACATATACATATATCTATTTTTCTTCGGATCCTTTCCCATGTCTGTTACGACACAATGTTGAGTAGTCCTTCTCTTGGTATAGCGTAGGTCTTTGGTGATTATATATTTCACATGTGTTTGTATCTCTCTGTTAACCTCAATACGGTAATGTATCCAATCCTCACACCTTTCCATTTGGTGAACCATAAGTTTTTTAAATGAATCTATGATAGTGTTTCTCTGTGGAAATACCTTTGTTTGTATCATTTTTTCGGTAACACCTATATGTGATAGGATAGGATATGTGTCTTTCGCTTTCTCACTTACTCCAAGCTGCGTGATTACTTCTAGACTCATCTATGGTGCTGCAAATGGCATTGTTTCATTTTTTCACTAGCTCATATTCCATCTGTACATGGAGCAGTTCTTCTTTCTCCACCCATCTGTCGTTGGACTTTTTGGTTACTTCCATATCTTGGCGATTGTTATACTATGCAATGCAGATTTGCGTACTGTGTCCTTCCAATTCTGTCTTCTTAGGTTATAGGTCCAGGAATAGGTCTGCTGGGTCATATGGTAGCTCAATGTTTACCTTTTAAAGGCACCTCTATTCCGTTCTCTTTAGTGGCTCTTTCCAGGTTACGTCCCACTTAAAGCGGAGGGTATGCATTTCTTCCCAGCACCTTCAGCATTTATTCTTTGTAGTTTTTGCTGATGGTTATTCTGAGTGGTGTGAGCTGATACCTCTTTGTGGTTGAATTTGCATGGTCTCATAATGCGTTGAAATTGAGCTGTAAGACATGTCCTTTTTATTTTTCCAGCTGTGATGAGAGCTTATTTCTTCAAAGTGTTTTCTTAAAGTATGTGTCACCATTTGAAATATTTTGGCCATGATCTCCCTCAAGACATTTTGAGGGCAGGTTTCATTTACAGCCCTGCAGTACTTGTTCATATGAAGTGACCATTAGCTCAGGCTTTAAACCTGCTTTTGCAGGTAACGGCCAGAGAGCGGCAATCTTTCTACGTTCCCCTTGCTGGTACTAGGGAAACAGACCTACCGGCCAGTGGTGTTCTTCGGTTATAAATTAGAGTGCAATGTGCCCGGATAAACCCACAAATGTTGATGTCTCCTTGCTTTTCTTTGTTTTTAAATTTAATTTATATTTATTATTAGAGTAATATCCCATTGTGTACGTGGACCACTTCTTCTTGGTGCATTCCTCGGTTGATGGACATTTTCATTGCTTCCAAGTGCTGGCTATGGTAAATATTGCTGCCATACTGGTTTGCAGCCTGTGACTTTTTGATTCTCATTTTCTCAGGTGATAGGCCAAGCAGTGGTTGTGATTGATGGACTGGTAGCTCAATGTTTCCCTTTTCAAAGCACCTACGTTGTGTTTTCGTTAGTGGCTCTTTACATGCCCCCCTTACAGCCGAGGGTACGCATTTCTCCACACTCCCTTCACCGTTTATTTTTTGCAGCATTTTTCCTAATGGCCATTCTGACTGCTGTGTGCTGATAGGGTTTTGTAATATGGGTATGCATGTCATGAAAATTTTTAAAATTCATCATATTCCTACGCCTTTTTCTTTTCTCTTAAAAGAAAAAAACCGTGAGTACAATATAGCTCTTGAAATTGTCTTCTTCGAAGGTTGCCCTCTTCTGAATTTTTTGGTCGATTTTTGACCCCAGAAATTTTCTGGAGGCCAGGCGCAATTTACAGAACTGCAAGTTGGTGAAAATTTAGTGACCTTTTGCAGTGGGTTCAAAGCTGCTGTTGTGGGAAACGTCCACAAGGAGGTAGCATTTCTCCATTCCCCAGTCCTGGTTCTAGGGCAGCAGAGCCTTTCTGGAAGTCATTGTCCTAGGTTGTAAATTAGAATGGAATTTGCCAGGAGAAATCCCCATAAGTTTATGTCTCATTACTTCTTCTTGGTTTTTAAAATTTTTTTAATCTGGGTAAAGTTTAGAATACTGTTTGTCCTAGGTGTACACAATCTGGTTCATTTGGACATTATGTATGTCTATTAATGTACAGATCCTCTTCCCATGTAAAATATTACACTGTTCCGTCGACCTCCCCTTGTTATATGTTCGGTCTTTTTGATACATGTATATAATATGTATTTGAATATGTATAGTAACACTAATCTTCATTTCTCAATTTCCCCCCTCCTTTCCTTTTAGATGAGCATAGTTTGTGTTCTACGCCTGTGAGTGTCTTTCTCTTTAGAAATATGTTCATCTGTGTCAGTTATTAGATAATGCCATAAGTGATAATATAAGATATAGGTCTTTTGCTTTCCGACCTACTTCATGTTTTGTGATTATCTCCAGGCTCATCTATGGTGCCTCAAAGAGCAGTGCTTCAATGTTTTCCATGGCTAATATTCCATTGTGTACATGGACCACTTCTTCTTGGTGCATTCCTCTGTTGATGGACATTTTCGTTGCTTCCAAGTGTTGCCTATGGTAAATATTGCTGGAGTGCAGGATTGCCAGCCTGCGATTTTTGATTTTCATTTTCTCAGGTGATAGACCCAGCAGTGGGTATGATTGATTGATTGGTATGGTAGCTCAACGTTTACCTTTTCAAGGCACTCAATTGTGCTTTCATTAGTGGCTCTTACCACGTCCCCCTTAGAATCGAGGGTACGCATTTCTCCACAATCACGTCAGCGTTTATCGTTTGCCGCATTTTTGTTGATGGCCATTCTGACTGGTGTGAGCTGATAGGTTTTTGTAATTTGGGTTTACATGTCTGTAAAAATTCCTACAATTCATCCTTTTTCCACGCCTTTTCCTTTTCTGTTAAAAGAAAAAAGAAAAAAGGTGTGAGTACAATATACCTCTTCAAATTTTCTTTTTGGAAGGTTGCACTCTAGAGTTTTTTGGTCGATTTTCGACCTCAGTATCTTTTGGAGGGCAGGTGTCATTTACAGACCTGCAATTGGTGAATATTTAGTGACCTTTTGCAGTGGGTTTAAAGCTGCTGTTGTGGGAAACGGCCACAAGGATGCAGCATTTCTCCATTCCCAAATCTGGGTACTAGGGCAGCAGAGCCGTTCTGGAAGTCGTTTGCCTAGGTTGTAAATTTGAATGGAATGTGCCAGGAGAACCCCCCATAAGTTTATGTCTCATTACTCCTAGTTGGTTGTTTTAATTTTTTCAATTGGGGTAATGGTTAGAATGTTGCTTGTCCAAGGTGTACATACTCTGGTTCATCTACATATTCTATATACCTATTTATGTAGAGATCCTCTTCCCGTGTAAATTATTACACAGTGTTCCGTAAACCTTCCTTGCTATATGGTCGGTCTTTTGATATATGTATATAATATGTATTTGTATACATATGGTAACGCTAATCTTCATTTATCCATTCCCCCCACCTTTCCTTGTAGATAAGCATAGTTTTTTTTAATAAGTCTGTGATTGACTTTCTCTGTGGAAATATGTTCATTTGTGTCAGTTACTAGAGAACGCGTATAAGTGATATCATAGGATATAGGACTTTTGCTTTCCGACTTACCTCATGTTCTGTGATTATCTCCAAGATCATCTATGGTGTCTCAAAGAGCAGTGTTTCATTGTTTTCCATGGCTAGTATTCATTGTGTACATGGGCCGCTTCTTCTTTTTCCTTTCATCTGTTGATGGACATTTTGGTTGCTTCACTGTCTTGTCTATTGTGAATAAGGCTGCAGTTCAGCTTTTGCAGCCCGGGTCTTCTTCATTCTGGTCTTCTCAGGTGAGAGGCCCATTGGTGCGCCTGCTGGATTGAATGGTACCTCAATTTTTCCTTTTCAACGCAGCTCCTTTCTGTTCTCATTATTAGCGTTTAACCCTTTTACATCTCACCAGCAGCTAGAGGGTACACAGTTCTCTAAAACCTCTTCAGCATTGATTGTTTGTAGACTTTTTTGCCAACGGTCAGTCGACGGGTGTGAGTTGAAAACTTTTTGTAGATTAGATTGCATGAGTCTAATACTTCCTGAGGTTGAGCTTTTATCCATTTTCCTTTCTTTAAAAAGAGAGTGAGTAAAACTTACCTCTTCATACGAGCTTCGTGAACATTTTGCCTGTTTTGAATTTTTTTTATCCATTCCCTACTTCAGCACAATTTGAGGGCAGGTGTCCTTTACAGCCCTGAGTCCTTGTGAATGGTAAGTGACCATTAGCTGTGGGTTAAAAGCTGCTGTTGCGGGAATCGGCCACAAGGCGGCAGCATTTCTCCTTTACCAAATCTGGTTACTAGGGCAACAGAGCCTTAGTGGAAGTGGTGTTCTAGGTTGTAAATTAGAATGGAATGTGCGAGGAAAAAGCCCTTTAAGTTTATGTCTCATTACTTCTTGTTGGTATTTTTAACTTAATTTTTATTTTTTATCACAGCAAACTTGATTACAATGTTTTGTTTGTTCTAGGTGTGCAAGATGTGGTTCTTTCACACATATACATATATCTATTTTTCTTCGGATCCTTTTCCCATGTCTGTTACGACACAATGTTGAGTAGTCTTCTCTTGGTATAGCGTAGGTCTTTGGTGATTATATATTTCACATGTGTTTGTATCTCTCTGTTAACCTCAATACGGTAATGTATCCAATCCTCACACCTTTCCATTTGGTGAACCATAAGTTTTTTAAATGAATCTATGATAGTGTTTCTCTGTGGAAATACCTTTGTTTGTATCATTTTTTCGGTAACACCTATATGTGATAGGATAGGATATGTGTCTTTCGCTTTCTCACTTACTCCAAGCTGCGTGATTACTTCTAGACTCATCTATGGTGCTGCAAATGGCATTGTTTCATTTTTTCACTAGCTCATATTCCATCTGTACATGGAGCAGTTCTTCTTTGTCCACCCATCTGTCGTTGGACTTTTTGGTTACTTCCATATCTTGGCGATTGTTATACTATGCAATGCAGATTTGCGTACCTGTGTCCTTCCAATTCTGTCTTCTTAGGTTATAGGTCCAGGAATAGGTCTGCTGGGTCATATGGTAGCTCAATGTTTACCTTTTAAAGGCACCTCTATTCCGTTCTCTTTAGTGGCTCTTTCCAGGTTACGTCCCACTTAAAGCGGAGGGTATGCATTTCTTCCCAGCACCTTCAGCATTTATTCTTTGTAGTTTTTGCTGATGGTTATTCTGAGTGGTGTGAGCTGATACCTCTTTGTGGTTGAATTTGCATGTGTCTCATAATGCGTTGAAATTGAGCTGTAAGACATGTCCTTTTTATTTTTCCAGCTGTGATGAGAGCTTATTTCTTCAAAGTGTTTTCTTAAAGTATGTGTCACCATTTGAAATATTTTGGCCATGATCTCCCTCAAGACATTTTGAGGGCAGGTTTCATTTACAGCCCTGCAGTACTTGTTCATATGAAGTGACCATTAGCTCAGGCTTTAAACCTGCTTTTGCAGGTAACGGCCAGAGAGCGGCAATCTTTCTACGTTCCCCTTGCTGGTACTAGGGAAACAGACCTACCGGCCAGTGGTGTTCTTCGGTTATAAATTAGAGTGCAATGTGCCCGGATAAACCCACAAATGTTGATGTCTCCTTGCTTTTCTTTGTTTTTAAATTTAATTTATATTTATTATTAGAGTAATATCCCATTGTGTACGTGGACCACTTCTTCTTGGTGCATTCCTCGGTTGATGGACATTTTCATTGCTTCCAAGTGCTGGCTATGGTAAATATTGCTGCCATACTGGTTTGCCAGCCTGTGACTTTTTGATTCTCATTTTCTCAGGTGATAGGCCAAGCAGTGGTTGTGATTGATGGACTGGTAGCTCAATGTTTCCCTTTTCAAAGCACCTACGTTGTGTTTTCGTTAGTGGCTCTTTACATGCCCCCCCTTACAGCCGAGGGTACGCATTTCTCCACACTCCCTTCACCGTTTATTTTTTGCAGCATTTTTCCTAATGGCCATTCTGACTGCTGTGTGCTGATAGGGTTTTGTAATATGGGTATGCATGTCATGAAAATTTTTAAAATTCATCATATTCCTACGCCTTTTTCTTTTCTCTTAAAAGAAAAAAACCGTGAGTACAATATAGCTCTTGAAATTGTCTTCTTCGAAGGTTGCCCTCTTCTGAATTTTTTGGTCGATTTTTGACCCCAGAAATTTTCTGGAGGCCAGGCGCAATTTACAGAACTGCAAGTTGGTGAAAATTTAGTGACCTTTTGCAGTGGGTTCAAAGCTGCTGTTGTGGGAAACGTCCACAAGGAGGTAGCATTTCTCCATTCCCCAGTCCTGGTTCTAGGGCAGCAGAGCCTTTCTGGAAGTCATTGTCCTAGGTTGTAAATTAGAATGGAATTTGCCAGGAGAAATCCCCATAAGTTTATGTCTCATTACTTCTTCTTGGTTTTTAAAATTTTTTTAATCTGGGTAAAGTTTAGAATACTGTTTGTCCTAGGTGTACACAATCTGGTTCATTTGGACATTATGTATGTCTATTAATGTACAGATCCTCTTCCCATGTAAAATATTACACTGTTCCGTCGACCTCCCTTGTTATATGTTCGGTCTTTTTGATACATGTATATAATATGTATTTGAATATGTATAGTAACACTAATCTTCATTTCTCAATTTCCCCCCTCCTTTCCTTTTAGATGAGCATAGTTTGTGTTCTACGCCTGTGAGTGTCTTTCTCTTTAGAAATATGTTCATCTGTGTCAGTTATTAGATAATGCCATAAGTGATAATATAAGATATAGGTCTTTTGCTTTCCGACCTACTTCATGTTTTGTGATTATCTCCAGGCTCATCTATGGTGCCTCAAAGAGCAGTGCTTCAATGTTTTCCATGGCTAATATTCCATTGTGTACATGGACCACTTCTTCTTGGTGCATTCCTCTGTTGATGGACATTTTCGTTGCTTCCAAGTGTTGCCTATGGTAAATATTGCTGGAGTGCAGGATTGCCAGCCTGCGATTTTTGATTTTCATTTTCTCAGGTGATAGACCCAGCAGTGGGTATGATTGATTGATTGGTATGGTAGCTCAACGTTTACCTTTTCAAGGCACCTCAATTGTGCTTTCATTAGTGGCTCTTACCACGTCCCCCTTAGAATCGAGGGTACGCATTTCTCCACAATCACGTCAGCGTTTATCGTTTGCCGCATTTTTGTTGATGGCCATTCTGACTGGTGTGAGCTGATAGGTTTTTGTAATTTGGGTTTACATGTCTGTAAAAATTCCTACAATTCATCCTTTTTCCACGCCTTTTCCTTTTCTGTTAAAAGAAAAAAGAAAAAAGGTGTGAGTACAATATACCTCTTCAAATTTTCTTTTTGGAAGGTTGCACTCTAGAGTTTTTTGGTCGATTTTCGACCTCAGTATCTTTTGGAGGGCAGGTGTCATTTACAGACCTGCAATTGGTGAATATTTAGTGACCTTTTGCAGTGGGTTTAAAGCTGCTGTTGTGGGAAACGGCCACAAGGATGCAGCATTTCTCCATTCCCAAATCTGGGTACTAGGGCAGCAGAGCCGTTCTGGAAGTCGTTTGCCTAGGTTGTAAATTTGAATGGAATGTGCCAGGAGAACCCCCATAAGTTTATGTCTCATTACTCCTAGTTGGTTGTTTTAATTTTTTCAATTGGGGTAATGGTTAGAATGTTGCTTGTCCAAGGTGTACATACTCTGGTTCATCTACATATTCTATATACCTATTTATGTAGAGATCCTCTTCCCGTGTAAATTATTACACAGTGTTCCGTAAACCTTCCTTGCTATATGGTCGGTCTTTTTGATATATGTATATAATATGTATTTGTATACATATGGTAACGCTAATCTTCATTTATCCATTCCCCCCCACCTTTCCTTGTAGATAAGCATAGTTTTTTTTAATAAGTCTGTGATTGACTTTCTCTGTGGAAATATGTTCATTTGTGTCAGTTACTAGAGAACGCGTATAAGTGATATCATAGGATATAGGACTTTTGCTTTCCGACTTACCTCATGTTCTGTGATTATCTCCAAGATCATCTATGGTGTCTCAAAGAGCAGTGTTTCATTGTTTTCCATGGCTAGTATTCATTGTGTACATGGGCCGCTTCTTCTTTTTCCTTTCATCTGTTGATGGACATTTTGGTTGCTTCACTGTCTTGTCTATTGTGAATAAGGCTGCAGTGCAGCTTTTGCAGCCCGGGTCTTCTTCATTCTGGTCTTCTCAGGTGAGAGGCCCATTGGTGCGCCTGCTGGATTGAATGGTACCTCAATTTTTCCTTTTCAACGCAGCTCCTTTCTGTTCTCATTATTAGCGTTTAACCCTTTTACATCTCACCAGCAGCTAGAGGGTACACAGTTCTCTAAAACCTCTTCAGCATTGATTGTTTGTAGACTTTTTGCCAACGGTCAGTCGACGGGTGTGAGTTGAAAACTTTTTGTAGATTAGATTGCATGAGTCTAATACTTCCTGAGGTTGAGCTTTTATCCATTTTCCTTTCTTTAAAAAGAGAGTGAGTAAAACTTACCTCTTCATACGAGCTTCGTGAACATTTTGCCTGTTTTGAATTTTTTTTATCCATTCCCTACTTCAGCACAATTTGAGGGCAGGTGTCCTTTACAGCCCTGAGTCCTTGTGAATGGTAAGTGACCATTAGCTGTGGGTTAAAAGCTGCTGTTGCGGGAATCGGCCACAAGGCGGCAGCATTTCTCCTTTACCAAATCTGGTTACTAGGGCAACAGAGCCTTAGTGGAAGTGGTGTTCTAGGTTGTAAATTAGAATGGAATGTGCGAGGAAAAAGCCCTTTAAGTTTATGTCTCATTACTTCTTGTTGGTATTTTTAACTTAATTTTTATTTTTTATCACAGCAAACTTGATTACAATGTTTTGTTTGTTCTAGGTGTGCAAGATGTGGTTCTTTCACACATATACATATATCTATTTTTCTTCGGATCCTTTTCCCATGTCTGTTACGACACAATGTTGAGTAGTCTTCTCTTGGTATAGCGTAGGTCTTTGGTGATTATATATTTCACATGTGTTTGTATCTCTCTGTTAACCTCAATACGGTAATGTATCCAATCCTCACACCTTTCCATTTGGTGAACCATAAGTTTTTTAAATGAATCTATGATAGTGTTTCTCTGTGGAAATACCTTTGTTTGTATCATTTTTTCGGTAACACCTATATGTGATAGGATAGGATATGTGTCTTTCGCTTTCTCACTTACTCCAAGCTGCGTGATTACTTCTAGACTCATCTATGGTGCTGCAAATGGCATTGTTTCATTTTTTCACTAGCTCATATTCCATCTGTACATGGAGCAGTTCTTCTTTGTCCACCCATCTGTCGTTGGACTTTTTGGTTACTTCCATATCTTGGCGATTGTTATACTATGCAATGCAGATTTGCGTACCTGTGTCCTTCCAATTCTGTCTTCTTAGGTTATAGGTCCAGGAATAGGTCTGCTGGGTCATATGGTAGCTCAATGTTTACCTTTTAAAGGCACCTCTATTCCGTTCTCTTTAGTGGCTCTTTCCAGGTTACGTCCCACTTAAAGCGGAGGGTATGCATTTCTTCCCAGCACCTTCAGCATTTATTCTTTGTAGTTTTTGCTGATGGTTATTCTGAGTGGTGTGAGCTGATACCTCTTTGTGGTTGAATTTGCATGTGTCTCATAATGCGTTGAAATTGAGCTGTAAGACATGTCCTTTTTATTTTTCCAGCTGTGATGAGAGCTTATTTCTTCAAAGTGTTTTCTTAAAGTATGTGTCACCATTTGAAATATTTTGGCCATGATCTCCCTCAAGACATTTTGAGGGCAGGTTTCATTTACAGCCCTGCAGTACTTGTTCATATGAAGTGACCATTAGCTCAGGCTTTAAACCTGCTTTTGCAGGTAACGGCCAGAGAGCGGCAATCTTTCTACGTTCCCCTTGCTGGTACTAGGGAAACAGACCTACCGGCCAGTGGTGTTCTTCGGTTATAAATTAGAGTGCAATGTGCCCGGATAAACCCACAAATGTTGATGTCTCCTTGCTTTTCTTTGTTTTTAAATTTAATTTATATTTATTATTAGAGTAATATCCCATTGTGTACGTGGACCACTTCTTCTTGGTGCATTCCTCGGTTGATGGACATTTTCATTGCTTCCAAGTGCTGGCTATGGTAAATATTGCTGGCATACTGGTTTGCCAGCCTGTGACTTTTTGATTCTCATTTTCTCAGGTGATAGGCCAAGCAGTGGTTGTGATTGATGGACTGGTAGCTCAATGTTTCCCTTTTCAAAGCACCTACGTTGTGTTTTCGTTAGTGGCTCTTTACATGCCCCCCCTTACAGCCGAGGGTACGCATTTCTCCACACTCCCTTCACCGTTTATTTTTTGCAGCATTTTTCCTAATGGCCATTCTGACTGCTGTGTGCTGATAGGGTTTTGTAATATGGGTATGCATGTCATGAAAATTTTTAAAATTCATCATATTCCTACGCCTTTTTCTTTTCTCTTAAAAGAAAAAAACCGTGAGTACAATATAGCTCTTGAAATTGTCTTCTTCGAAGGTTGCCCTCTTCTGAATTTTTTGGTCGATTTTTGACCCCAGAAATTTTCTGGAGGCCAGGCGCAATTTACAGAACTGCAAGTTGGTGAAAATTTAGTGACCTTTTGCAGTGGGTTCAAAGCTGCTGTTGTGGGAAACGTCCACAAGGAGGTAGCATTTCTCCATTCCCCAGTCCTGGTTCTAGGGCAGCAGAGCCTTTCTGGAAGTCATTGTCCTAGGTTGTAAATTAGAATGGAATTTGCCAGGAGAAATCCCCATAAGTTTATGTCTCATTACTTCTTCTTGGTTTTTAAAATTTTTTTAATCTGGGTAAAGTTTAGAATACTGTTTGTCCTAGGTGTACACAATCTGGTTCATTTGGACATTATGTATGTCTATTAATGTACAGATCCTCTTCCCATGTAAAATATTACACTGTTCCGTCGACCTCCCTTGTTATATGTTCGGTCTTTTTGATACATGTATATAATATGTATTTGAATATGTATAGTAACACTAATCTTCATTTCTCAATTTCCCCCCTCCTTTCCTTTTAGATGAGCATAGTTTGTGTTCTACGCCTGTGAGTGTCTTTCTCTTTAGAAATATGTTCATCTGTGTCAGTTATTAGATAATGCCATAAGTGATAATATAAGATATAGGTCTTTTGCTTTCCGACCTACTTCATGTTTTGTGATTATCTCCAGGCTCATCTATGGTGCCTCAAAGAGCAGTGCTTCAATGTTTTCCATGGCTAATATTCCATTGTGTACATGGACCACTTCTTCTTGGTGCATTCCTCTGTTGATGGACATTTTCGTTGCTTCCAAGTGTTGCCTATGGTAAATATTGCTGGAGTGCAGGATTGCCAGCCTGCGATTTTTGATTTTCATTTTCTCAGGTGATAGACCCAGCAGTGGGTATGATTGATTGATTGGTATGGTAGCTCAACGTTTACCTTTCCAAGGCACCTCAATTGTGCTTTCATTAGTGGCTCTTACCACGTCCCCCTTAGAATCGAGGGTACGCATTTCTCCACAATCACGTCAGCGTTTATCGTTTGCCGCATTTTTGTTGATGGCCATTCTGACTGGTGTGAGCTGATAGGTTTTTGTAATTTGGGTTTACATGTCTGTAAAAATTCCTACAATTCATCCTTTTTCCACGCCTTTTCCTTTTCTGTTAAAAGAAAAAAGAAAAAAGGTGTGAGTACAATATACCTCTTCAAATTTTCTTTTTGGAAGGTTGCACTCTAGAGTTTTTTGGTCGATTTTCGACCTCAGTATCTTTTGGAGGGCAGGTGTCATTTACAGACCTGCAATTGGTGAATATTTAGTGACCTTTTGCAGTGGGTTTAAAGCTGCTGTTGTGGGAAACGGCCACAAGGATGCAGCATTTCTCCATTCCCAAATCTGGGTACTAGGGCAGCAGAGCCGTTCTGGAAGTCGTTTGCCTAGGTTGTAAATTTGAAGGAATGTGCCAGGAGAACCCCCCATAAGTTTATGTCTCATTACTCCTAGTTGGTTGTTTTAATTTTTTCAATTGGGGTAATGGTTAGAATGTTGCTTGTCCAAGGTGTACATACTCTGGTTCATCTACATATTCTATATACCTATTTATGTAGAGATCCTCTTCCCGTGTAAATTATTACACAGTGTTCCGTAAACCTTCCTTGCTATATGGTCGGTCTTTTTGATATATGTATATAATATGTATTTGTATACATATGGTAACGCTAATCTTCATTTATCCATTCCCCCCCACCTTTCCTTGTAGATAAGCATAGTTTTTTTTAATAAGTCTGTGATTGACTTTCTCTGTGGAAATATGTTCATTTGTGTCAGTTACTAGAGAACGCGTATAAGTGATATCATAGGATATAGGACTTTTGCTTTCCGACTTACCTCATGTTCTGTGATTATCTCCAAGATCATCTATGGTGTCTCAAAGAGCAGTGTTTCATTGTTTTCCATGGCTAGTATTCATTGTGTACATGGGCCGCTTCTTCTTTTTCCTTTCATCTGTTGATGGACATTTTGGTTGCTTCACTGTCTTGTCTATTGTGAATAAGGCTGCAGTGCAGCTTTTGCAGCCCGGGTCTTCTTCATTCTGGTCTTCTCAGGTGAGAGGCCCATTGGTGCGCCTGCTGGATTGAATGGTACCTCAATTTTTCCTTTTCAACGCAGCTCCTTTCTGTTCTCATTATTAGCGTTTAACCCTTTTACATCTCACCAGCAGCTAGAGGGTACACAGTTCTCTAAAACCTCTTCAGCATTGATTGTTTGTAGACTTTTTGCCAACGGTCAGTCG
This sequence comes from Balaenoptera borealis, assembly GCF_965194805.1. Taxonomy (NCBI): domain Eukaryota; kingdom Metazoa; phylum Chordata; class Mammalia; order Artiodactyla; family Balaenopteridae; genus Balaenoptera; species Balaenoptera borealis. The sequence continues at coordinate 8,078 of NW_028122103.1, read as the reverse complement.
ACGGGTGTGAGTTGAAAACTTTTTGTAGATTAGATTGCATGAGTCTAATACTTCCTGAGGTTGAGCTTTTATCCATTTTCCTTTCTTTAAAAAGAGAGTGAGTAAAACTTACCTCTTCATACGAGCTTCGTGAACATTTTGCCTGTTTTGAATTTTTTTTATCCATTCCCTACTTCAGCACAATTTGAGGGCAGGTGTCCTTTACAGCCCTGAGTCCTTGTGAATGGTAAGTGACCATTAGCTGTGGGTTAAAAGCTGCTGTTGCGGGAATCGGCCACAAGGCGGCAGCATTTCTCCTTTACCAAATCTGGTTACTAGGGCAACAGAGCCTTAGTGGAAGTGGTGTTCTAGGTTGTAAAATTAGAATGGAATGTGCGAGGAAAAAGCCCTTTAAGTTTATGTCTCATTACTTCTTGTTGGTATTTTTAACTTAATTTTTATTTTTTATCACAGCAAACTTGATTACAATGTTTTGTTTGTTCTAGGTGTGCAAGATGTGGTTCTTTCACACATATACATATATCTATTTTTCTTCGGATCCTTTTCCCATGTCTGTTACGACACAATGTTGAGTAGTCTTCTCTTGGTATAGCGTAGGTCTTTGGTGATTATATATTTCACATGTGTTTGTATCTCTCTGTTAACCTCAATACGGTAATGTATCCAATCCTCACACCTTTCCATTTGGTGAACCATAAGTTTTTTAAATGAATCTATGATAGTGTTTCTCTGTGGAAATACCTTTGTTTGTATCATTTTTTCGGTAACACCTATATGTGATAGGATAGGATATGTGTCTTTCGCTTTCTCACTTACTCCAAGCTGCGTGATTACTTCTAGACTCATCTATGGTGCTGCAAATGGCATTGTTTCATTTTTTCACTAGCTCATATTCCATCTGTACATGGAGCAGTTCTTCTTTGTCCACCCATCTGTCGTTGGACTTTTTGGTTACTTCCATATCTTGGCGATTGTTATACTATGCAATGCAGATTTGCGTACCTGTGTCCTTCCAATTCTGTCTTCTTAGGTTATAGGTCCAGGAATAGGTCTGCTGGATCATATGGTAGCTCAATGTTTACCTTTTAAAGGCACCTCTATTCCGTTCTCTTTAGTGGCTCTTTCCAGGTTACGTCCCACTTAAAGCGGAGGGTATGCATTTCTTCCCAGCACCTTCAGCATTTATTCTTTGTAGTTTTTGCTGATGGTTATTCTGAGTGGTGTGAGCTGATACCTCTTTGTGGTTGAATTTGCATGTGTCTCATAATGCGTTGAAATTGAGCTGTAAGACATGTCCTTTTATTTTTCCAGCTGTGATGAGAGCTTATTTCTTCAAAGTGTTTTCTTAAAGTATGTGTCACCATTTGAAATATTTTGGCCATGATCTCCCTCAAGACATTTTGAGGGCAGGTTTCATTTACAGCCCTGCAGTACTTGTTCATATGAAGTGACCATTAGCTCAGGCTTTAAACCTGCTTTTGCAGGTAACGGCCAGAGAGCGACAGCCTTTCTACGTTCCCCTTGCTGGTACTAGGGAAACAGACCTACCGGCCAGTGGTGTTCTTCGGTTATAAATTAGAGTGCAATGTGCCCGGATAAACCCACAAATGTTGATGTCTCCTTGCTTTTCTTTGTTTTTAAATTTAATTTATATTTATTATTAGAGTAATATTCCATTGTGTACGTGGACCACTTCTTCTTGGTGCATTCCTCGGTTGATGGACATTTTCATTGCTTCCAAGTGCTGGCTATGGTAAATATTGCTGGCATACTGGTTTGCCAGCCTGTGACTTTTTGATTCTCATTTTCTCAGGTGATAGGCCAAGCAGTGGTTGTGATTGATGGACTGGTAGCTCAATGTTTCCCTTTTCAAAGCACCTACGTTGTGTTTTCGTTAGTGGCTCTTTACATGCCCCCCTTACAGCCGAGGGTACGCATTTCTCCACACTCCCTTCACCGTTTATTTTTTGCAGCATTTTTCCTAATGGCCATTCTGACTGCTGTGTGCTGATAGGGTTTTGTAATATGGGTATGCATGTCATGAAAATTTTTAAAATTCATCATATTCCTACGCCTTTTTCTTTTCTCTTAAAAGAAAAAAACCGTGAGTACAATATAGCTCTTGAAATTGTCTTCTTCGAAGGTTGCCCTCTTCTGAATTTTTTGGTCGATTTTTGACCCCAGAAATTTTCTGGAGGCCAGGCGCAATTTACAGAACTGCAAGTTGGTGAAAATTTAGTGACCTTTTGCAGTGGGTTCAAAGCTGCTGTTGTGGGAAACGTCCACAAGGAGGTAGCATTTCTCCATTCCCCAGTCCTGGTTCTAGGGCAGCAGAGCCTTTCTGGAAGTCATTGTCCTAGGTTGTAAATTAGAATGGAATTTGCCAGGAGAAATCCCCATAAGTTTATGTCTCATTACTTCTTCTTGGTTTTTAAAATTTTTTTTAATCTGGGTAAAGTTTAGAATACTGTTTGTCCTAGGTGTACACAATCTGGTTCATTTGGACATTATGTATGTCTATTAATGTACAGATCCTCTTCCCATGTAAAATATTACACTGTTCCGTCGACCTCCCTTGTTATATGTTCGGTCTTTTTGATACATGTATATAATATGTATTTGAATATGTATAGTAACACTAATCTTCATTTCTCAATTTCCCCCCTCCTTTCCTTTTAGATGAGCATAGTTTGTGTTCTACGCCTGTGAGTGTCTTTCTCTTTAGAAATATGTTCATCTGTGTCAGTTATTAGATAATGCCATAAGTGATAATATAAGATATAGGTCTTTTGCTTTCCGACCTACTTCATGTTTTGTGATTATCTCCAGGCTCATCTATGGTGCCTCAAAGAGCAGTGCTTCAATGTTTTCCATGGCTAATATTCCATTGTGTGCATGGACCACTTCTTCTTGGTGCACTCCTCTGTTGATGGACATTTTCGTTGCTTCCAAGTGTTGCCTATGGTAAATATTGCTGGAGTGCAGGATTGCCAGCCTGCGATTTTTGATTTTCATTTTCTCAGGTGATAGACCCAGCAGTGGGTATGATTGATTGATTGGTATGGTAGCTCAACGTTTACCTTTCCAAGGCACCTCAATTGTGCTTTCATTAGTGGCTCTTACCACGTCCCCCTTAGAATCGAGGGTACGCATTTCTCCACAATCACGTCAGCGTTTATCGTTTGCCGCATTTTTGTTGATGGCCATTCTGACTGGTGTGAGCTGATAGGTTTTTGTAATTTGGGTTTACATGTCTGTAAAAATTCCTACAATTCATCCTTTTTCCACGCCTTTTCCTTTTCTGTTAAAAGAAAAAAGAAAAAAGGTGTGAGTACAATATACCTCTTCAAATTTTCTTTTTGGAAGGTTGCACTCTAGAGTTTTTTGGTCGATTTTCGACCTCAGTATCTTTTGGAAGGGCAGGTGTCATTTACAGACCTGCAATTGGTGAATATTTAGTGACCTTTTGCAGTGGGTTTAAAGCTGCTGTTGTGGGAAACGGCCACAAGGATGCAGCATTTCTCCATTCCCAAATCTGGGTACTAGGGCAGCAGAGCCGTTCTGGAAGTCGTTTGCCTAGGTTGTAAATTTGAATGGAATGTGCCAGGAGAACCCCCCATAAGTTTATGTCTCATTACTCCTAGTTGGTTGTTTTAATTTTTTCAATTGGGGTAATGGTTAGAATGTTGCTTGTCCAAGGTGTACATACTCTGGTTCATCTACATATTCTATATACCTATTTATGTAGAGATCCTCTTCCCGTGTAAATTATTACACAGTGTTCCGTAAACCTTCCTTGCTATATGGTCGGTCTTTTTGATATATGTATATAATATGTATTTGTATACATATGGTAACGCTAATCTTCATGTATCCATTCCCCCCACCTTTCCTTGTAGATAAGCATAGTTTTTTTAATAAGTCTGTGATTGACTTTCTCTGTGGAAATATGTTCATTTGTGTCAGTTATTAGAGAACGCGTATAAGTGATATCATAGGATATAGGACTTTTGCTTTCCGACTTACCTCATGTTCTGTGATTATCTCCAAGATCATCTATGGTGTCTCAAAGAGCAGTGTTTCATTGTTTTCCATGGCTAGTATTCATTGTGTACATGGGCCGCTTCTTCTTTTTCCTTTCATCTGTTGATGGACATTTTGGTTGCTTCACTGTCTTGTCTATTGTGAATAAGGCTGCAGTGCAGCTTTTGCAGCCCGGGTCTTCTTCATTCTGGTCTTCTCAGGTGAGAGGCCCATTGGTGCGCCTGCTGGATTGAATGGTACCTCAATTTTTCCTTTTCAACGCAGCTCCTTTCTGTTCTCATTATTAGCGTTTAACCCTTTTACATCTCACCAGCAGCTAGAGGGTACACAGTTCTCTAAAACCTCTTCAGCATTGATTGTTTGTAGACTTTTTGCCAACGGTCAGTCGACGGGTGTGAGTTGAAAACTTTTTGTAGATTAGATTGCATGAGTCTAATACTTCCTGAGGTTGAGCTTTTATCCATTTTCCTTTCTTTAAAAAGAGAGTGAGTAAAACTTACCTCTTCATACGAGCTTCGTGAACATTTTGCCTGTTTTGAATTTTTTTTATCCATTCCCTACTTCAGCACAATTTGAGGGCAGGTGTCCTTTACAGCCCTGAGTCCTTGTGAATGGTAAGTGACCATTAGCTGTGGGTTAAAAGCTGCTGTTGCGGGAATCGGCCACAAGGCGGCAGCATTTCTCCTTTACCAAATCTGGTTACTAGGGCAACAGAGCCTTAGTGGAAGTGGTGTTCTAGGTTGTAAATTAGAATGGAATGTGCGAGGAAAAAGCCCTTTAAGTTTATGTCTCATTACTTCTTGTTGGTATTTTTAACTTAATTTTTATTTTTTATCACAGCAAACTTGATTACAATGTTTTGTTTGTTCTAGGTGTGCAAGATGTGGTTCTTTCACACATATACATATATCTATTTTTCTTCGGATCCTTTTCCCATGTCGGTTACGACACAATGTTGAGTAGTCTTCTCTTGGTATAGCGTAGGTCTTTGGTGATTATATATTTCACATGTGTTTGTATCTCTCTGTTAACCTCAATACGGTAATGTATCCAATCCTCACACCTTTCCATTTGGTGAACCATAAGTTTTTTAAATGAATCTATGATAGTGTTTCTCTGTGGAAATACCTTTGTTTGTATCATTTTTTCGGTAACACCTATATGTGATAGGATAGGATATGTGTCTTTCGCTTTCTCACTTACTCCAAGCTGCGTGATTACTTCTAGACTCATCTATGGTGCTGCAAATGGCATTGTTTCATTTTTTTCACTAGCTCATATTCCATCTGTACATGGAGCAGTTCTTCTTTGTCCACCCATCTGTCGTTGGACTTTTTGGTTACTTCCATATCTTGGCTATTGTTATACTATGCAATGCAGATTTGCGTACCTGTGTCCTTCCAATTCTGTCTTCTTAGGTTATAGGTCCAGGAATAGGTCTGCTGGATCATATGGTAGCTCAATGTTTACCTTTTAAAGGCACCTCTATTCCGTTCTCTTTAGTGGCTCTTTCCAGGTTACGTCCCACTTAAAGCGGAGGGTATGCATTTCTTCCCAGCACCTTCAGCATTTATTCTTTGTAGTTTTTGCTGATGGTTATTCTGAGTGGTGTGAGCTGATACCTCTTTGTGGTTGAATTTGCATGTGTCTCATAATGCGTTGAAATTGAGCTGTAAGACATGTCCTTTTTATTTTTCCAGCTGTGATGAGAGCTTATTTCTTCAAAGTGTTTTCTTAAAGTATGTGTCACCATTTGAAATATTTTGGCCATGATCTCCCTCAAGACATTTTGAGGGCAGGTTTCATTTACAGCCCTGCAGTACTTGTTCATATGAAGTGACCATTAGCTCAGGCTTTAAACCTGCTTTTGCAGGTAACGGCCAGAGAGCGACAGCCTTTCTACGTTCCCCTTGCTGGTACTAGGGAAACAGGACCTACCGGCCAGTGGTGTTCTTCGGTTATAAATTAGAGTGCAATGTGCCCGGATAAACCCACAAATGTTGATGTCTCCTTGCTTTTCTTTGTTTTTAAATTTAATTTATATTTATTATTAGAGTAATATTCCATTGTGTACGTGGACCACTTCTTCTTGGTGCATTCCTCGGTTGATGGACATTTTCATTGCTTCCAAGTGCTGGCTATGGTAAATATTGCTGGCATACTGGTTTGCCAGCCTGTGACTTTTTGATTCTCATTTTCTCAGGTGATAGGCCAAGCAGTGGTTGTGATTGATGGACTGGTAGCTCAATGTTTCCCTTTTCAAAGCACCTACGTTGTGTTTTCGTTAGTGGCTCTTTACATGCCCCCCCTTACAGCCGAGGGTACGCATTTCTCCACACTCCCTTCACCGTTTATTTTTTGCAGCATTTTTCCTAATGGCCATTCTGACTGCTGTGTGCTGATAGGGTTTTGTAATATGGGTATGCATGTCATGAAAATTTTTAAAATTCATCATATTCCTACGCCTTTTTCTTTTCTCTTAAAAGAAAAAACCGTGAGTACAATATAGCTCTTGAAATTGTCTTCTTCGAAGGTTGCCCTCTTCTGAATTTTTTGGTCGATTTTTGACCCCAGAAATTTTCTGGAGGCCAGGCGCAATTTACAGAACTGCAAGTTGGTGAAAATTTAGTGACCTTTTGCAGTGGGTTCAAAGCTGCTGTTGTGGGAAACGTCCACAAGGAGGTAGCATTTCTCCATTCCCCAGTCCTGGTTCTAGGGCAGCAGAGCCTTTCTGGAAGTCATTGTCCTAGGTTGTAAATTAGAATGGAATTTGCCAGGAGAAATCCCCATAAGTTTATGTCTCATTACTTCTTCTTGGTTTTTAAAATTTTTTTTAATCTGGGTAAAGTTTAGAATACTGTTTGTCCTAGGTGTACACAATCTGGTTCATTTGGACATTATGTATGTCTATTAATGTACAGATCCTCTTCCCATGTAAAATATTACACTGTTCCGTCGACCTCCCTTGTTATATGTTCGGTCTTTTTGATACATGTATATAATATGTATTTGAATATGTATAGTAACACTAATCTTCATTTCTCAATTTCCCCCCTCCTTTCCTTTTAGATGAGCATAGTTTGTGTTCTACGCCTGTGAGTGTCTTTCTCTTTAGAAATATGTTCATCTGTGTCAGTTATTAGATAATGCCATAAGTGATAATATAAGATATAGGTCTTTTGCTTTCCGACCTACTTCATGTTTTGTGATTATCTCCAGGCTCATCTATGGTGCCTCAAAGAGCAGTGCTTCAATGTTTTCCATGGCTAATATTCCATTTGTGTGCATGGACCACTTCTTCTTGGTGCACTCCTCTGTTGATGGACATTTTCGTTGCTTCCAAGTGTTGCCTATGGTAAATATTGCTGGAGTGCAGGATTGCCAGCCTGCGATTTTTGATTTTCATTTTCTCAGGTGATAGACCCAGCAGTGGGTATGATTGATTGATTGGTATGGTAGCTCAACGTTTACCTTTCCAAGGCACCTCAATTGTGCTTTCATTAGTGGCTCTTACCACGTCCCCCTTAGAATCGAGGGTACGCATTTCTCCACAATCACGTCAGCGTTTATCGTTTGCCGCATTTTTGTTGATGGCCATTCTGACTGGTGTGAGCTGATAGGTTTTTGTAATTTGGGTTTACATGTCTGTAAAAATTCCTACAATTCATCCTTTTTCCACGCCTTTTCCTTTTCTGTTAAAAGAAAAAAGAAAAAAGGTGTGAGTACAATATACCTCTTCAAATTTTCTTTTTGGAAGGTTGCACTCTAGAGTTTTTTGGTCGATTTTCGACCTCAGTATCTTTTGGAGGGCAGGTGTCATTTACAGACCTGCAATTGGTGAATATTTAGTGACCTTTTGCAGTGGGTTTAAAGCTGCTGTTGTGGGAAACGGCCACAAGGATGCAGCATTTCTCCATTCCCAAATCTGGGTACTAGGGCAGCAGAGCCGTTCTGGAAGTCGTTTGCCTAGGTTGTAAATTTGAATGGAATGTGCCAGGAGAACCCCCCATAAGTTTATGTCTCATTACTCCTAG
>NW_028122104.1:0-53000 GCF_965194805.1 Balaenoptera borealis | reverse complement strand
GATTACAGGGGTCAAGGATCATTGTGATGACAAGTGTCATGGAACATTGTGATGACATGTTTCATGGAGCATTGTGATTAAAGGGGCCATGGAGCATTTTGATGACAAGGGCAGGCGAACATTTTGATTACATTGGTAATGGAGCTTTGTGATGACATGGGCAGAGAACACTGTGATGACAGGTGTAATGGAACCTTGTGATTACAGGGGACATGGAGCATTTTGATGACATGGGCAGGCAACATTGTGATGACAGGTGTCATGGAGCATTGTGATTACTATTGTCATGTAACGTTGTGCTGACAGGGATCATGGAGCATTGTGATGAGACGGGCATTGGAGCATTGTGACGACAGGCGTACTGGAGCCTTCTGAGGATAGGTGTCCTGGGTCATTGTGATTACAGCGATCATGGAACATTGTGATGACAGTGGTCATGGAGCATTGTAATGACAGGGGCCATGGAGCATTGTGATGACAGGTGTCATGTAGCCTTGTGATGACAGTGGTCATGGAGCATTGTAATGACAGGGGTCATGCAGCATTGTGATGACATGGGCATGGAGAATAGTGATGACAAGTGTTCTGGAGCATTTTGATGACAAAAGCATAGATCATTGTGATTACAGGGGCCATGAAGCATTGAGATGACAAGGGAATGGAGCATTGTGATGAAAGCAGTCCTGGAGAATTGTGAGGAAACGGGTCATGGATTATTGTGATGGAAGGGTTGTTGGAGCATTGTGATGACATGTGCCATGGAGCATTTTAATGAAAGGGGTACTGGAGCATTTTACAGAAATGGTTCATGGATCATCGTGATTACATGGATCATGGAATATTGTGATGACAAGGGTTTCGGAGCATTGTGATGACAGGGGTCATGGAGCATTGTAATAACAGGGGTGATGGGGACTTGTGATGACAGCGGCATGGAGCATTGTGATGACAGAAGTCATAGAATATTGTGATGACAACGGCCATGGCGCATTTTCATGAAAGGTCTTATCTGGCATTGTGATGAGAGTGGTCATGGAGCATTGTGATAAATGTTGTCCTGAAGCACTGTTATTACAGGGGCCATGTAGAATTTTGATGACAAAGGCCATGGAGCATTGTGATGACAGGCAACATGGAGCAATTTGATGAAAGTGGTCATGGAGCATTGTGATGAAATGCGCCATGGAACATTGTGAAGACAAGTGTCCTGGAGCATTGTGATGACAAGGGCCTAGGCCAATTCTGATGACAGGTGTCATGGAGCATTGTGATGACAGTGGTCATCTATCATTATGGTGAAAGGTATCACGGAGCACTGTGATGACAGGGGCCATGGAGCATTGTGATGACACGGGCATGGAGCATTATGATGAGAAGTTATCTGGAGCATTGCGATGACAAGGGTATGGAGCATTGTGATTACAGGGGCCAGGGAGGATTGAGATGACAAAGGTAGGGAACATTGTGATGACAGCGGTCATGGATCATTGTGATGATATCTGTGATGCAACATTGTGATGACAGGGGTCATGCAGCATTGTGATGACATGGGCATGGAGCATTGTGATGACAAGAGTTCTGGAGCATTTTGAGGACAAGGCATGGATCATTGTGATTACAGGGGCCATGAAGCATTGAGATGACAAGGGAATGGAGCATTGTGATGAAAGCGGTCCTGGAGAATTGTGAGGAAACGGGTCATGGATTATTGTGATGGAAGGGTTCCTGGAGCATGGTGATGACAAGTGCCATGGAGCATTTTAATGAAAGGGGTATTGGAGCATTGTACAGAAATGGTTCATGGATCTTCGTGATTACACGGATCATGGAATATTGTGATGACAAGGGTTTCGGAGCATTGTGATGACAGGGGTCATGGAGCATTGTAATACCAGGGGTGATGGGGCATTGTGATGACAGGGGCATGGAGCATTGTGATGACAGAAGTCATAGAATATTGTGATGACAAGGGCCATGGCACATTGTCATGAAAGGTCTTATCTGGCATTGTGATGAGAGTGGTCATGGAGCATTGTGATAAAAGTTGTCCTGAAGCACTGTTATTACAGGGGCCATGTAGAATTTTGATGACAAAGGCCATGGAGCATCGGGATGACAGGCATCATGCAGCAATTTGATGAAAGTGGTCACGGAGCATTGTGATGAAATGCGCCATGGAACATTGTGAAGATAAGTATCATGGAGCATTGTGATGACAAGGACCATGGCCAATTCTGATGACAGGTGTCATGGAGCATTGTGATGACAGTGGTCATCTATCATTATGATGAAATGTATCACGGAGCACTGTGATGACAGGGGCCATGGAGCATTGTGAAGACACTGGCATGGAGCATTATGATGACAAGAGTTCTGGAGCATTGTGATGACAAGGGTATGGAACATTGTGATTACAAGGGACCAGGAGCATTGTGATTACATGGGCAGTGAATATTGTGATGACAGGGGTCATGGAGCATTGTGATGACAAGGGCCATGGCGAATTGTGATGACAGGGGTCATGGGGCATTGTGATGACAGTGGTCATCTAGAATTGTGATGAAAGGTAACATGGAGCACTGTGATAACAGGGGCCATGGAGCATTGTGATGACAAAGGCCATGGAGCATTTTGATGAAAAATGTCATGGAGAATTGTGAAGAGACGGGCATCGAGCATTATGATGACAAGAGTTCTGGAGCATTGTGTTGACAAGGGAATGGAGCATTGTGATTCCAGGGACCATGGAGGACAGTGATGACATCTGTCATGGAACATTGTGCTGACAGGGGCCATGGAGCATTGTGATGACAACTGTCATGGAACATTGTGATGACAGGGTTCATGGAGCATTGGGATTACAGGGACCATGTAGCATTGCGAATGCATACGCTATGGAGCATTGTGATGACAGGAGTCAAGGAGTATTGTGATGTAAGTGGTCATGGATCATTGTGATGACAAGTGTCCTGGACCATTGTGATGACACGGGTCATGGAGCATTGTGATGACAAGGGCCATGGCGAATTGTGATGACATGTGTCTTGGGGCATTGTGATGACAGTGGTCATCTAGAATTGTGATGAAAGGTATCATGGAGCACTGTGATGACAGGGTCCATGGAGTATTGTGATGACAAGGCCATGGAACATTGTGATGACAAGTATCATGGAGCTTTGTGATGTCACGGGCATTCATCATTACGATGACAAGAGTTCTGGAGCATTGTGATGACTAGGTCATGGAGCATTGTGATTACAGGGGTCATGGAGCATTGTGATGACAAGTGTCATGGAACATTGTGATGACATGTTTCATGGAGCATTGTGATTAAAGGGGCCATGGAGCATTTTGATGACAAGGGCAGGCGAACCTTTTGATTACATTGGTAATGGAGCATTGTGATGACATGGGCAAGGAACACTGTGATGACAGGTGTAATGGAACCTTGTGATTACAGGGGACATGGAGCATTGTGATGACATGGGCAGGCAACATTGAGGTGACAGGTGTCATGGAGCATTGTGATGACAATTGTCATGTAACGTTGTGCTGACAGGGATCATGGAGCATTGTGATGAGACGGACATTGGAGCATTGTGATGACAGGCATACTGGAGCCTTCTGAGGAAAGGTGTCATGGGTCATTGTGATTACACCGATCATGGAATATTGTGATGACAGTGGTCATGGAGCATTGTAATGACAGGGGCCATGGAGCATTGTGATGACAGGGGTCATGGGGCATTGTGATGACAGTGGTCATGGAGCATTGTGATGAAAGGTGTCATGGAGCACTGTGATGATAGGGGCCATGTATAATTGTGATGACAAAGGCCATGGAGCATTGTGATGACAGTTGTCATGGAGCATTGTGTTGAAAGGGGCATAGAGCATTGTGACGACAATGGTCATGGAGCATTGTGATGACTGGTATCATGGAGCATTGTTCTGAAAAAGGTCATGGGGCAGTGTAATGACAAGTATCATGGAGCCTGTGATGAAAGGAGTCATGGAGCATTGTGATTAAAAGGATCATGAGGCATTTTGATGACAAGAGTCATGGAACATTGTGGTGACAGGGATAATGGAGCATTGTGATGACAAGGGCTATGGAGCATTGTGATGACTGGGATCATGGGGCATGGTGATGACAGTGGTCATGGAGCATTGTGATGACAAAGACCACGGAGCATTGTGATGACAGGTGTCATGGAGCATTGTGATGACAGGGGTCATGGATCACTACGATGACATGGGTAATGGAGCATTGGGATGATACGGGCAGGGAGCATTGTGATGACAGGTGTCATGCAGCATTGTGATGACAGGGGTCATGCAGCATTGTGATGACATGGGCATGGAGCATAGTGATGACAAGAGTTCTGGAGCATTTTGAGGACAAGGCATGGATCATTGTGATTACAGGGGCCATGAAGCATTGAGATGACAAGGGAATGGAGCATTGTGATGAAAGCGGTCCTGGAGAATTGTGAGGAAACGGGTCATGGATTATTGTGATGGAAGGGTTCCTGGAGCATTCTGATGACAAGTTCCATGGAGCATTTTAATGAAAGCGGTACTGGAGCATTGTACAGAAATGGTTCATGGATCATCGTGATTACACGGATCATGGCATACTGTGATGACAAGGGTTTCGAGGCATTGTGATGACAGTGGTCATCTCTCATTATGATGAAATGTATCACGGAGCACTGTGATGACAGGGGCCATGGAGCATTGTGATGACACGCGCATGGAGCATTGTGATTACAGGGGACCAGGAGCATTGTGATTACATGGGCAGTGAATATTGTGATGACAGGGGTCATGGAGCACTGTGATGACAAGTGTCATGGAACATTGTGATGACAGGGATCGTGGAGCATTGTGATGACAAGGGTCATGGCGAATTGTGATGACAGGGGACATGGGGCATTGTGATGACAGTGGTCATCTAGAATTGTGATGAAAGGTAACATGGAGCACTGTGATAACAGGGGCCATGGAGCATTGCGATGACAAAGGCCATGGAACATTGTGAAGACAAGTGTCCTGGAGCATTGTGATGACAAGGGCCATGGCCAATTCTGATGACAGGTGTCATGGAGCATTGTGATGACAGTGGTCATCTATCATTATGATGAAAGGTATCACGGAGCACTGTGATGACAGGGGGCATGGAGCATTGTGATGACACGGGCATGCAGCATTATGAAGAGAAATGATCTGGAGCATTGCGATGAAAAGGGTATGGAGCATTGTGATTACAGGGGCCAGGGAGCATTGTGATTACATGGGCAGTGATTATTGTGATGACAGGGGTTATGGGGCATTGTGATGACAGTGGTCATCTAGAATTGTGATGAAAGGTAACATGGAGCACTGTGATAACAGGGGCCATGGAGCATTGTGATGACAAAGGCTATGGAGCATTTTGATGAAAAATGTCATGGAGAATGGTGAAGAGACGGGCATCGAGCATTATGATGACAAGAGTTCTGGAGCATTGTGTTGACAAGGGAATGGAGCATTGTGATTCCAGGGACCATGGAGGATAGTGATGAAATCTGTCATGGAACATTGTGCTGACTGGGGCCATGGAGCATTGTGATGACAGGTATAATGTGGCATTGTGATGACAGTGGTAATAGAGCATTGTGATGAAAAGGATCATGGAGCAATGTGATTACAGGGACCATGTAGCATTCCAAATGCATACGCTATGGAGGATTGTGATGACAGGAGTCAAGGAGCATTGTGATGAAAAGGGCCATGGCGAATTGTGATGACATGTGTCTTGGGGCATTGTGATGACAGTGGTCATCTAGAATTGTGATGAAAGGTATCATGGAGCACTGTGATGACAGGGTCCATGGAGTATTGTGATGACAAGGCCATGGAACATTGTGCTGACAAGTATCATGGAGCTTTGTGATGTCACGGGCATTCATCATTACGATGAAAAGAGTTCTGGAGCATTGTGATGACTAGGGCATGGAGCATTGTGATTACAGGGGTCATGGAGCATTGTGATTACAGGGGTCAAGGATCATTGTGATGACAAGTGTCATGGAACATTGTGATGACATGTTTCATGGAGCATTGTGATTAAAGGGGCCATGGAGCATTTTGATGACAAGGGCAGGCGAACATTTTGATTACATTGGTAATGGAGCATTGTGATGACATGGGCAGAGAACACTGTGATGACAGGTGTAATGGAACCTTGTGATTACAGGGGACATGGAGCATTTTGATGACATGGGCAGGCAACATTGTGATGACAGGTGTCATGGAGCATTGTGATGACTATTGTCATGTAACGTTGTGCTGACAGGGATCATGGAGCATTGTGATGAGACGGGCATTGGAGCATTGTGATGACAGGCGTACTGGAGCCTTCTGAGGATAGGTGTCCTGGGTCATTGTGATTACAGCGATCATGGAACATTGTGATGACAGTGGTCATGGAGCATTGTAATGACAGGGGCCATGGAGCATTGTGATGACAGGTGTCATGTAGCCTTGTGATGACAGTGGTCATGGAGCATTGTAATGACAGGGGTCATGCAGCATTGTGATGACATGGGCATGGAGAATAGTGATGACAAGTGTTCTGGAGCATTTTGATGACAAAAGCATAGATCATTGTGATTACAGGGGCCATGAAGCATTGAGATGACAAGGGAATGGAGCATTGTGATGAAAGCAGTCCTGGAGAATTGTGAGGAAACGGGTCATGGATCATTGTGATGGAAGGGTTGTTGGAGCATTGTGATGACATGTGCCATGGAGCATTTTAATGAAAGGGGTACTGGAGCATTGTACAGAAATGGTTCATGGATCATCGTGATTACACGGATCATGGAATATTGTGATGACAAGGATTTCGGAGCATTGTGATGACAGGGGTCATGGAGCATTGTAATAACAGGGGTGATGGGGACTTGTGATGACAGCGGCATGGAGCATTGTGATGACAGAAGTCATAGAATATTGTGATGACAATGGCCATGGCGCATTGTCATGAAAGGTCTTATCTGGCATTGTGATGAGAGTGGTCATGGAGCATTGTGATAAATGTTGTCCTGAAGCACTGTTATTACAGGGGCCATGTAGAATTTTGATGACAAAGGCCATGGAGCATTGTGATGACAGGCAACATGGAGCAATTTGATGAAAGTGGTCATGGAGCATTGTGATGAAATGCGCCATGGAACATTGTGAAGACAAGTGTCCTGGAGCATTGTGATGACAAGGGCCTAGGCCAATTCTGATGACAGGTGTCATGGAGCATTGTGATGACAGTGGTCATCTATCATTATGGTGAAAGGTATCACGGAGCACTGTGATGACAGGGGCCATGGAGCATTGTGATGACACGGGCATGGAGCATTATGATGAGAAGTTATCTGGAGCATTGCGATGACAAGTGTATGGAGCATTGTGATTACAGGGGCCAGGGAGGATTGAGATGACAAAGGTAGGGAACATTGTGATGACAGCGGTCATGGATCATTGTGATGATATCTGTCATGCAACATTGTGATGACAGGGGTCATGCAGCATTGTGATGACATGGGCATGGAGCATAGTGATGACAAGAGTTCTGGAGCATTTTGAGGACAAGGCATGGATCATTGTGGATACAGGGGCCATGAAGCTTTGAGATGACAAGGGAATGGAGCATTGTGATGAAAGCGGTCCTGGAGAATTGTGAGGAAACGGGTCATGGATTATTGTGATGGAAGGGTTCCTGGAGCATGGTGATGACAAGTGCCATGGAGCATTTTAATGAAAGGGGTACTGGAGCATTGTACAGAAATGGTTCATGGATCTTCGTGATTACACGGATCATGGAATATTGTGATGACAAGGGTTTCGGATCATTGTGATGACAGGGGTCATGGAGCATTGTAATACCAGGGGTGATGGGGCATTGTGATGACAGGGGCATGGAGCATTGTGATGACAGAAGTCATAGAATATTGTGATGACAAGGGCCATGGCGCATTGTCATGAAAGGTCTTATCTGGCATTGTGATGAGAGTGGTCATGGAGCATTGTGATAAAAGTTGTCCTGAAGCACTGTTATTACAGGGGCCATGTAGAATTTTGATGACAAAGGCCATGGAGCATCGGGATGACAGGCATCATGCAGCAATTTGATGAAAGTGGTCACGGAGCATTGTGATGAAATGCGCCATGGAACATTGTGAAGATAAGTATCATGGAGCATTGTGATGACAAGGGCCATGGCCAATTCTGATGACAGGTGTCATGGAGCATTGTGATGACAGTGGTCATCTATCATTATGATGAAATGTATCACGGAGCACTGTGATGACAGGGGCCATGGAGCATTGTGAAGACACGGGCATGGAGCATTATGATGACAAGAGTTCTGGAGCATTGTGATGACAAGGGTATGGAACATTGTGATTACAAGGGACCAGGAGCATTGTGATTACATGGGCAGTGAATATTGTGATGACAGGGGTTATGGAGCATTGTGATGACAGGGGTCATGGGGCATTGTGATGACAGTGGTCATCTAGAATTGTGATGAAAGGTAACATGGAGCACTGTGATAACAGGGGCCATGGAGCATTGTGATGACAAAGGCCATGGAGCATTTTGATGAAAAATGTCATGGAGAATTGTGAAGAGACGGGCATCGAGCATTATGATGACAAGAGTTCTGGAGCATTGTGTTGACAAGGGAATGGAGCATTGTGATTCCAGGGACCATGGAGGACAGTGATGACATCTGTCATGGAACATTGTGCTGACAGGGGCCATGGAGCATTGTGATGACAACTGTCATGGAACATTGTGATGACAGGGTTCATGGAGCATTGGGATTACAGGGACCATGTAGCATTGCGAATGCATACGCTATGGAGCATTGTGATGACAGGAGTCAAGGAGCATTGTGATGTAAGTGGTCATGGATCATTGTGATGACAAGTGTCCTGGACCATTGTGATGACTCGGGTCATGGAGCATTGTGATGACAAGGGCCATGGCGAATTTTGATGACATGTGTCTTGGGGCATTGTGATGACAGTGGTCATCTAGAATTGTGATGAAATGTATCATGGAGCACTGTGATGACAGGGTCCATGGAGTATTGTGATGACAAGGCCATGGAACATTGTGATGACAAGTATCATGGAGCTTTGTGATGTCACGGGCATTCATCATTACGATGACAAGAGTTCTGGAGCATTGTGATGACTAGGTCATGGAGCATTGTGATTACAGGGGTCATGGAGCATTGTGATGACAAGTGTCATGGAACATTGTGATGACATGTTTCATGGAGCATTGTGATTAAAGGGGCCATGGAGCATTTTGATGACAAGGGCAGGCGAACCTTTTGATTACATTGGTAATGGAGCATTGTGATGACATGGGCAAGGAACACTGTGATGACAGGTGTAATGGAACCTTGTGATTACAGGGGACATGGAGCATTGTGATGACATGGGCAGGCAACATTGAGGTGACAGGTGTCATGGAGCATTGTGGTGACAATTGTCATGTAACGTTGTGCTGACAGGGATCATGGAGCATTGTGATGAGACGGACATTGGAGCATTGTGATGACAGGCATACTGGAGCCTTCTGAGGAAAGGTGTCATGGGTCATTGTGATTACACCGATCATGGAATATTGTGATGACAGTGGTCATGGAGCATTGTAATGACAGGGGCCATGGAGCATTGTGATGACAGGGGTCATGGGGCATTGTGATGACAGTGGTCATGGAGCATTGTGATGAAAGGTGTCATGGAGCACTGTGATGATAGGGGCCATGTATAATTGTGATGACAAAGGCCATGGAGCATTGTGATGACAGTTGTCATGGAGCATTGTGTTGAAAGGGGCATAGAGCATTGTGACGACAATGGTCATGGAGCATTGTGATGACTGGTATCATGGAGCATTGTTCTGAAAAAGGTCATGGGGCAGTGTAATGACAAGTATCATGGAGCCTGTGATGAAAGGAGTCATGGAGCATTGTGATTAAAAGGATCATGAGGCATTTTGATGACAAGAGTCATGGAACATTGTGGTGACAGGGATAATGGAGCATTGTGATGACAAGGGCTATGGAGCATTGTGATGACTGGGATCATGGGGCATGGTGATGACAGTGGTCATGGAGCATTGTGATGACAAAGACCACGGAGCATTGTGATGACAGGTGTCATGGAGCATTGTGATGACAGGGGTCATGGATCACTACGATGACATGGGTAATGGAGCATTGTGATGATACGGGCATGGAGCATTGTGATGACAGGTGTCATGCAGCATTGTGATGACAGGGGTCATGCAGCATTGTGATGACATGGGCATGGAGCATAGTGATGACAAGAGTTCTGGAGCATTTTGAGGACAAGGCATGGATCATTGTGATTACAGGGGCCATGAAGCATTGAGATGACAAGGGAATGGAGCATTGTGATGAAAGCGGTCCTGGAGAATTGTGAGGAAACGGGTCATGGATTATTGTGATGGAAGGGTTCCTGGAGCATTCTGATGACAAGTTCCATGGAGCATTTTAATGAAAGCGGTACTGGAGCATTGTACAGAAATGGTTCATGGATCATCGTGATTACACGGATCATGGAATATTGTGATGACAAGGATTTCGGAGCATTGTGATGACAGGGGTCATGGAGCATTGTAATAACAGGGGTGATGGGGACTTGTGATGACAGCGGCATGGAGCATTGTGATGACAGAAGTCATAGAATATTGTGATGACAATGGCCATGGCGCATTGTCATGAAAGGTCTTATCTGGCATTGTGATGAGAGTGGTCATGGAGCATTGTGATAAATGTTGTCCTGAAGCACTGTTATTACAGGGGCCATGTAGAATTTTGATGACAAAGGCCATGGAGCATTGTGATGACAGGCAACATGGAGCAATTTGATGAAAGTGGTCATGGAGCATTGTGATGAAATGCGCCATGGAACATTGTGAAGACAAGTGTCCTGGAGCATTGTGATGACAAGGGCCTAGGCCAATTCTGATGACAGGTGTCATGGAGCATTGTGATGACAGTGGTCATCTATCATTATGGTGAAAGGTATCACGGAGCACTGTGATGACAGGGGCCATGGAGCATTGTGATGACACGGGCATGGAGCATTATGATGAGAAGTTATCTGGAGCATTGCGATGACAAGTGTATGGAGCATTGTGATTACAGGGGCCAGGGAGGATTGAGATGACAAAGGTAGGGAACATTGTGATGACAGCGGTCATGGATCATTGTGATGATATCTGTCATGCAACATTGTGATGACAGGGGTCATGCAGCATTGTGATGACATGGGCATGGAGCATAGTGATGACAAGAGTTCTGGAGCATTTTGAGGACAAGGCATGGATCATTGTGGATACAGGGGCCATGAAGCTTTGAGATGACAAGGGAATGGAGCATTGTGATGAAAGCGGTCCTGGAGAATTGTGAGGAAACGGGTCATGGATTATTGTGATGGAAGGGTTCCTGGAGCATGGTGATGACAAGTGCCATGGAGCATTTTAATGAAAGGGGTACTGGAGCATTGTACAGAAATGGTTCATGGATCTTCGTGATTACACGGATCATGGAATATTGTGATGACAAGGGTTTCGGATCATTGTGATGACAGGGGTCATGGAGCATTGTAATACCAGGGGTGATGGGGCATTGTGATGACAGGGGCATGGAGCATTGTGATGACAGAAGTCATAGAATATTGTGATGACAAGGGCCATGGCGCATTGTCATGAAAGGTCTTATCTGGCATTGTGATGAGAGTGGTCATGGAGCATTGTGATAAAAGTTGTCCTGAAGCACTGTTATTACAGGGGCCATGTAGAATTTTGATGACAAAGGCCATGGAGCATCGGGATGACAGGCATCATGCAGCAATTTGATGAAAGTGGTCACGGAGCATTGTGATGAAATGCGCCATGGAACATTGTGAAGATAAGTATCATGGAGCATTGTGATGACAAGGGCCATGGCCAATTCTGATGACAGGTGTCATGGAGCATTGTGATGACAGTGGTCATCTATCATTATGATGAAATGTATCACGGAGCACTGTGATGACAGGGGCCATGGAGCATTGTGAAGACATGGGCATGGAGCATTATGATGACAAGAGTTCTGGAGCATTGTGATGACAAGGGTATGGAACATTGTGATTACAAGGGACCAGGAGCATTGTGATTACATGGGCAGTGAATATTGTGATGACAGGGGTTATGGAGCATTGTGATGACAGGGGTCATGGGGCATTGTGATGACAGTGGTCATCTAGAATTGTGATGAAAGGTAACATGGAGCACTGTGATAACAGGGGCCATGGAGCATTGTGATGACAAAGGCCATGGAGCATTTTGATGAAAAATGTCATGGAGAATTGTGAAGAGACGGGCATCGAGCATTATGATGACAAGAGTTCTGGAGCATTGTGTTGACAAGGGAATGGAGCATTGTGATTCCAGGGACCATGGAGGACAGTGATGACATCTGTCATGGAACATTGTGCTGACAGGGGCCATGGAGCATTGTGATGACAACTGTCATGGAACATTGTGATGACAGGGTTCATGGAGCATTGGGATTACAGGGACCATGTAGCATTGCGAATGCATACGCTATGGAGCATTGTGATGACAGGAGTCAAGGAGCATTGTGATGTAAGTGGTCATGGATCATTGTGATGACAAGTGTCCTGGACCATTGTGATGACTCGGGTCATGGAGCATTGTGATGACAAGGGCCATGGCGAATTTTGATGACATGTGTCTTGGGGCATTGTGATGACAGTGGTCATCTAGAATTGTGATGAAATGTATCATGGAGCACTGTGATGACAGGGTCCATGGAGTATTGTGATGACAAGGCCATGGAACATTGTGATGACAAGTATCATGGAGCTTTGTGATGTCACGGGCATTCATCATTACGATGACAAGAGTTCTGGAGCATTGTGATGACTAGGTCATGGAGCATTGTGATTACAGGGGTCATGGAGCATTGTGATGACAAGTGTCATGGAACATTGTGATGACATGTTTCATGGAGCATTGTGATTAAAGGGGCCATGGAGCATTTTGATGACAAGGGCAGGCGAACCTTTTGATTACATTGGTAATGGAGCATTGTGATGACATGGGCAAGGAACACTGTGATGACAGGTGTAATGGAACCTTGTGATTACAGGGGACATGGAGCATTGTGATGACATGGGCAGGCAACATTGAGGTGACAGGTGTCATGGAGCATTGTGGTGACAATTGTCATGTAACGTTGTGCTGACAGGGATCATGGAGCATTGTGATGAGACGGACATTGGAGCATTGTGATGACAGGCATACTGGAGCCTTCTGAGGAAAGGTGTCATGGGTCATTGTGATTACACCGATCATGGAATATTGTGATGACAGTGGTCATGGAGCATTGTAATGACAGGGGCCATGGAGCATTGTGATGACAGGGGTCATGGGGCATTGTGATGACAGTGGTCATGGAGCATTGTGATGAAAGGTGTCATGGAGCACTGTGATGATAGGGGCCATGTATAATTGTGATGACAAAGGCCATGGAGCATTGTGATGACAGTTGTCATGGAGCATTGTGTTGAAAGGGGCATAGAGCATTGTGACGACAATGGTCATGGAGCATTGTGATGACTGGTATCATGGAGCATTGTTCTGAAAAAGGTCATGGGGCAGTGTAATGACAAGTATCATGGAGCCTGTGATGAAAGGAGTCATGGAGCATTGTGATTAAAAGGATCATGAGGCATTTTGATGACAAGAGTCATGGAACATTGTGGTGACAGGGATAATGGAGCATTGTGATGACAAGGGCTATGGAGCATTGTGATGACTGGGATCATGGGGCATGGTGATGACAGTGGTCATGGAGCATTGTGATGACAAAGACCACGGAGCATTGTGATGACAGGTGTCATGGAGCATTGTGATGACAGGGGTCATGGATCACTACGATGACATGGGTAATGGAGCATTGTGATGATACGGGCATGGAGCATTGTGATGACAGGTGTCATGCAGCATTGTGATGACAGGGGTCATGCAGCATTGTGATGACATGGGCATGGAGCATAGTGATGACAAGAGTTCTGGAGCATTTTGAGGACAAGGCATGGATCATTGTGATTACAGGGGCCATGAAGCATTGAGATGACAAGGGAATGGAGCATTGTGATGAAAGCGGTCCTGGAGAATTGTGAGGAAACGGGTCATGGATTATTGTGATGGAAGGGTTCCTGGAGCATTCTGATGACAAGTTCCATGGAGCATTTTAATGAAAGCGGTACTGGAGCATTGTACAGAAATGGTTCATGGATCATCGTGATTACACGGATCATGGCATACTGTGATGACAAGTGTTTCGAGGCATTGTGATGACAGTGGTCATCTATCATTATGATGAAATGTATCACGGAGCACTGTGATGACAGGGGCCATGGAGCATTGTGATGACACGCGCATGGAGCATTGTGATTACAGGGGACCAGGAGCATTGTGATTACATGGGCAGTGAATATTGTGATGACAGGGGTCATGGTGCACTGTGATGACAAGTGTCATGGAACATTGTGATGACAGGGATCGTGGAGCATTGTGATGACAAGGGTCATGGCGAATTGTGATGACAGGGGACATGGGGCATTGTGATGACAGTGGTCATTTAGAATTGTGATGAAAGGTAACATGGAGCACTGTGATAACAGGGGCCATGGAGCATTGCGATGACAAAGGCCATGGAACATTGTGAAGACAAGTGTCCTGGAGCATTGTGATGACAAGGGCCATGGCCAATTCTGATGACAGGTGTCATGGAGCATTGTGATGACAGTGGTCATCTATCATTATGATGAAAGGTATCACGGAGCACTGTGATGACAGGGGGCATGGAGCATTGTGATGACACGGGCATGCAGCATTATGAAGAGAAGTGATCTGGAGCATTGCGATGAAAAGGGTATGGAGCATTGTGATTACAGGGGCCAGGGAGCATTGTGATTACATGGGCAGTGAATATTGTGATGACAGGGGTCATGGGGCATTGTGATGACAGTGGTCATCTAGAATTGTGATGAAAGGTAACATGGAGCACTGTGATAACAGGGGCCATGGAGCATTGTGATGACAAAGGCTATGGAGCATTTTGATGAAAAATGTCATGGAGAATGGTGAAGAGACGGGCATCGAGCATTATGATGACAAGAGTTCTGGAGCATTGTGTTGACAAGGGAATGGAGCATTGTGATTCCAGGGACCATGGAGGATAGTGATGACATCTGTCATGGAACATTGTGCTGACTGGGGCCATGGAGCATTGTGATGACAGGTGTAATGTGGCATTGTGATGACAGTGGTAATAGAGCATTGTGATGAAAAGGATCATGGAGCAATGTGATTACAGGGACCATGTAGCATTCCAAATGCATACGCTATGGAGGATTGTGATGACAGGAGTCAAGGAGCATTGTGATGAAAAGGGCCATGGCGAATTGTGATGACATGTGTCTTGGGGCATTGTGATGACAGTGGTCAACTAGAATTGTGATGAAAGTATCATGGAGCACTGTGATGACAGGGTCCATGGATTATTGTGATGACAAGGCCATGGAACATTGTGCTGACAAGTATCATGGAGCTTTGTGATGTCACGGGCATTCATCATTACGATGAAAAGAGTTCTGGAGCATTGTGATGACTAGGTCATGGAGCATTGTGATTACAGGGGTCAAGGATCATTGTGATGACAAGTGTCATGGAACATTGTGATGACATGTTTCATGGAGCATTGTGATTAAAGGGGCCATGGAGCATTTTGATGACAAGGGCAGGCGAACCTTTTGATTACATTGGTAATGGAGCATTGTGATGACATGGGCAGAGAACACTGTGATGACAGGTGTAATGGAACCTTGTGATTCCAGGGGACATGGAGCATTTTGATGACATGGGCAGGCAACATTGTGATGACAGGTGTCATGGAGCATTGTGATGACTATTGTCATGTAACGTTGTGCTGACAGGGATCATGGAGCATTGTGATGAGACGGGCATTGGAGCATTGTGATGACAGGCGTACTGGAGCCTTCTGGGGAATGGTGTCATGGGTCATTGTGATTACAGCGATCATGGAACATTGTGATGACAGGGGCCATGGAGCATTGTGATGACAGGTGTCATGTAGCCTTGTGATGACAGTGGTCATGGAGCATTGTAATGACAGGGGTCATGCAGCATTGTGATGACATGGGCATGGAGAATAGTGATGACAAGTGTTCTGGAGCATTTTGATGACAAAAGCATAGATCGTTGTGATTACAGGGGCCATGAAGCATTGAGATGACAAGGGAATGGAGCATTGTGATGAAAGCAGTCCTGGAGAATTGTGAGGAAACGGGTCATGGATCATTGTGATGGAAGGGTTGTTGGAGCATTGTGATGACATGTGCCATGGAGCATTTTAATGAAAGGGGTACTGGAGCATTGTACAGAAATGGTTCATGGATCATCGTGATTACACGGATCATGGAATATTGTGATGACAAGGGTTTCGGAGCATTGTGATGACAGGGGTCATGGAGCATTGTAATAACAGGGGTGATGGGGACTTGTGATGACAGCGGCATGGAGCATTGTGATGACAGAAGTCATAGAATATTGTGATGACAATGGCCATGGCGCATTGTCATGAAAGGTCTTATCTGGCATTGTGATGAGAGTGGTCATGGAGCATTGTGATAAATGTTGTCCTGAAGCACTGTTATTACAGGGGCCATGTAGAATTTTGATGACAAAGGCCATGGAGCATTGTGATGACAGGCAACATGGAGCAATTTGATGAAAGTGGTCATGGAGCATTGTGATGAAATGCGCCATGGAACATTGTGAAGACAAGTGTCCTGGAGCATTGTGATGACAAGGGCCTAGGCCAATTCTGATGACAGGTGTCATGGAGCATTGTGATGACAGTGGTCATCTATCATTATGGTGAAAGGTATCACGGAGCACTGTGATGACAGGGGCCATGGAGCATTGTGATGACACGGGCATGGAGCATTATGATGAGAAGTTATCTGGAGCATTGCGATGACAAGTGTATGGAGCATTGTGATTACAGGGGCCAGGGAGGATTGAGATGACAAAGGTAGGGAACATTGTGATGACAGCGGTCATGGATCATTGTGATGATATCTGTCATGCAACATTGTGATGACAGGGGTCATGCAGCATTGTGATGACATGGGCATGGAGCATAGTGATGACAAGAGTTCTGGAGCATTTTGAGGACAAGGCATGGATCATTGTGGATACAGGGGCCATGAAGCTTTGAGATGACAAGGGAATGGAGCATTGTGATGAAAGCGGTCCTGGAGAATTGTGAGGAAACGGGTCATGGATTATTGTGATGGAAGGGTTCCTGGAGCATGGTGATGACAAGTGCCATGGAGCATTTTAATGAAAGGGGTACTGGAGCATTGTACAGAAATGGTTCATGGATCTTCGTGATTACACGGATCATGGAATATTGTGATGACAAGGGTTTCGGAGCATTGTGATGACAGGGGTCATGGAGCATTGTAATACCAGGGGTGATGGGGCATTGTGATGACAGGGGCATGGAGCATTGTGATGACAGAAGTCATAGAATATTGTGATGACAACGGCCATGGCGCATTGTCATGAAAGGTCTTATCTGGCATTGTGATGAGAGTGGTCATGGAGCATTGTGATAAAAGTTGTCCTGAAGCACTGTTATTACAGGGGCCATGTAGAATTTTGATGACAAAGGCCATGGAGCATCGGGATGACAGGCATCATGCAGCAATTTGATGAAAGTGGTCACGGAGCATTGTGATGAAATGCGCCATGGAACATTGTGAAGATAAGTATCATGGAGCATTGTGATGACAAGGGCCATGGCCAATTCTGATGACAGGTGTCATGGAGCATTGTGATGACAGTGGTCATCTATCATTATGATGAAATGTATCACGGAGCACTGTGATGACAGGGGCCATGGAGCATTGTGAAGACATGGGCATGGAGCATTATGATGACAAGAGTTCTGGAGCATTGTGATGACAAGGGTATGGAACATTGTGATTACAAGGGACCAGGAGCATTGTGATTACATGGGCAGTGAATATTGTGATGACAGGGGTTATGGAGCATTGTGATGACAGGGGTCATGGGGCATTGTGATGACAGTGGTCATCTAGAATTGTGATGAAAGGTAACATGGAGCACTGTGATAACAGGGGCCATGGAGCATTGTGATGACAAAGGCCATGGAGCATTTTGATGAAAAATGTCATGGAGAATTGTGAAGAGACGGGCATCGAGCATTATGATGACAAGAGTTCTGGAGCATTGTGTTGACAAGGGAATGGAGCATTGTGATTCCAGGGACCATGGAGGACAGTGATGACATCTGTCATGGAACATTGTGCTGACAGGGGCCATGGAGCATTGTGATGACAACTGTCATGGAACATTGTGATGACAGGGTTCATGGAGCATTGGGATTACAGGGACCATGTAGCATTGCGAATGCATACGCTATGGAGCATTGTGATGACAGGAGTCAAGGAGCATTGTGATGTAAGTGGTCATGGATCATTGTGATGACAAGTGTCCTGGACCATTGTGATGACTCGGGTCATGGAGCATTGTGATGACAAGGGCCATGGCGAATTTTGATGACATGTGTCTTGGGGCATTGTGATGACAGTGGTCATCTAGAATTGTGATGAAATGTATCATGGAGCACTGTGATGACAGGGTCCATGGAGTATTGTGATGACAAGGCCATGGAACATTGTGATGACAAGTATCATGGAGCTTTGTGATGTCACGGGCATTCATCATTACGATGACAAGAGTTCTGGAGCATTGTGATGACTAGGTCATGGAGCATTGTGATTACAGGGGTCATGGAGCATTGTGATGACAAGTGTCATGGAACATTGTGATGACATGTTTCATGGAGCATTGTGATTAAAGGGGCCATGGAGCATTTTGATGACAAGGGCAGGCGAACCTTTTGATTACATTGGTAATGGAGCATTGTGATGACATGGGCAAGGAACACTGTGATGACAGGTGTAATGGAACCTTGTGATTACAGGGGACATGGAGCATTGTGATGACATGGGCAGGCAACATTGAGGTGACAGGTGTCATGGAGCATTGTGGTGACAATTGTCATGTAACGTTGTGCTGACAGGGATCATGGAGCATTGTGATGAGACGGACATTGGAGCATTGTGATGACAGGCATACTGGAGCCTTCTGAGGAAAGGTGTCATGGGTCATTGTGATTACACCGATCATGGAATATTGTGATGACAGTGGTCATGGAGCATTGTAATGACAGGGGCCATGGAGCATTGTGATGACAGGGGTCATGGGGCATTGTGATGACAGTGGTCATGGAGCATTGTGATGAAAGGTGTCATGGAGCACTGTGATGATAGGGGCCATGTATAATTGTGATGACAAAGGCCATGGAGCATTGTGATGACAGTTGTCATGGAGCATTGTGTTGAAAGGGGCATAGAGCATTGTGACGACAATGGTCATGGAGCATTGTGATGACTGGTATCATGGAGCATTGTTCTGAAAAAGGTCATGGGGCAGTGTAATGACAAGTATCATGGAGCCTGTGATGAAAGGAGTCATGGAGCATTGTGATTAAAAGGATCATGAGGCATTTTGATGACAAGAGTCATGGAACATTGTGGTGACAGGGATAATGGAGCATTGTGATGACAAGGGCTATGGAGCATTGTGATGACTGGGATCATGGGGCATGGTGATGACAGTGGTCATGGAGCATTGTGATGACAAAGACCACGGAGCATTGTGATGACAGGTGTCATGGAGCATTGTGATGACAGGGGTCATGGATCACTACGATGACATGGGTAATGGAGCATTGTGATGATACGGGCATGGAGCATTGTGATGACAGGTGTCATGCAGCATTGTGATGACAGGGGTCATGCAGCATTGTGATGACATGGGCATGGAGCATAGTGATGACAAGAGTTCTGGAGCATTTTGAGGACAAGGCATGGATCATTGTGATTACAGGGGCCATGAAGCATTGAGATGACAAGGGAATGGAGCATTGTGATGAAAGCGGTCCTGGAGAATTGTGAGGAAACGGGTCATGGATTATTGTGATGGAAGGGTTCCTGGAGCATTCTGATGACAAGTTCCATGGAGCATTTTAATGAAAGCGGTACTGGAGCATTGTACAGAAATGGTTCATGGATCATCGTGATTACACGGATCATGGCATACTGTGATGACAAGTGTTTCGAGGCATTGTGATGACAGTGGTCATCTATCATTATGATGAAATGTATCACGGAGCACTGTGATGACAGGGGCCATGGAGCATTGTGATGACACGCGCATGGAGCATTGTGATTACAGGGGACCAGGAGCATTGTGATTACATGGGCAGTGAATATTGTGATGACAGGGGTCATGGTGCACTGTGATGACAAGTGTCATGGAACATTGTGATGACAGGGATCGTGGAGCATTGTGATGACAAGGGTCATGGCGAATTGTGATGACAGGGGACATGGGGCATTGTGATGACAGTGGTCATTTAGAATTGTGATGAAAGGTAACATGGAGCACTGTGATAACAGGGGCCATGGAGCATTGCGATGACAAAGGCCATGGAACATTGTGAAGACAAGTGTCCTGGAGCATTGTGATGACAAGGGCCATGGCCAATTCTGATGACAGGTGTCATGGAGCATTGTGATGACAGTGGTCATCTATCATTATGATGAAAGGTATCACGGAGCACTGTGATGACAGGGGGCATGGAGCATTGTGATGACACGGGCATGCAGCATTATGAAGAGAAGTGATCTGGAGCATTGCGATGAAAAGGGTATGGAGCATTGTGATTACAGGGGCCAGGGAGCATTGTGATTACATGGGCAGTGAATATTGTGATGACAGGGGTCATGGGGCATTGTGATGACAGTGGTCATCTAGAATTGTGATGAAAGGTAACATGGAGCACTGTGATAACAGGGGCCATGGAGCATTGTGATGACAAAGGCTATGGAGCATTTTGATGAAAAATGTCATGGAGAATGGTGAAGAGACGGGCATCGAGCATTATGATGACAAGAGTTCTGGAGCATTGTGTTGACAAGGGAATGGAGCATTGTGATTCCAGGGACCATGGAGGATAGTGATGACATCTGTCATGGAACATTGTGCTGACTGGGGCCATGGAGCATTGTGATGACAGGTGTAATGTGGCATTGTGATGACAGTGGTAATAGAGCATTGTGATGAAAAGGATCATGGAGCAATGTGATTACAGGGACCATGTAGCATTCCAAATGCATACGCTATGGAGGATTGTGATGACAGGAGTCAAGGAGCATTGTGATGAAAAGGGCCATGGCGAATTGTGATGACATGTGTCTTGGGGCATTGTGATGACAGTGGTCAACTAGAATTGTGATGAAAGTATCATGGAGCACTGTGATGACAGGGTCCATGGATTATTGTGATGACAAGGCCATGGAACATTGTGCTGACAAGTATCATGGAGCTTTGTGATGTCACGGGCATTCATCATTACGATGAAAAGAGTTCTGGAGCATTGTGATGACTAGGTCATGGAGCATTGTGATTACAGGGGTCAAGGATCATTGTGATGACAAGTGTCATGGAACATTGTGATGACATGTTTCATGGAGCATTGTGATTAAAGGGGCCATGGAGCATTTTGATGACAAGGGCAGGCGAACCTTTTGATTACATTGGTAATGGAGCATTGTGATGACATGGGCAGAGAACACTGTGATGACAGGTGTAATGGAACCTTGTGATTCCAGGGGACATGGAGCATTTTGATGACATGGGCAGGCAACATTGTGATGACAGGTGTCATGGAGCATTGTGATGACTATTGTCATGTAACGTTGTGCTGACAGGGATCATGGAGCATTGTGATGAGACGGGCATTGGAGCATTGTGATGACAGGCGTACTGGAGCCTTCTGGGGAATGGTGTCATGGGTCATTGTGATTACAGCGATCATGGAACATTGTGATGACAGGGGCCATGGAGCATTGTGATGACAGGTGTCATGTAGCCTTGTGATGACAGTGGTCATGGAGCATTGTAATGACAGGGGTCATGCAGCATTGTGATGACATGGGCATGGAGAATAGTGATGACAAGTGTTCTGGAGCATTTTGATGACAAAAGCATAGATCGTTGTGATTACAGGGGCCATGAAGCATTGAGATGACAAGGGAATGGAGCATTGTGATGAAAGCAGTCCTGGAGAATTGTGAGGAAACGGGTCATGGATCATTGTGATGGAAGGGTTGTTGGAGCATTGTGATGACATGTGCCATGGAGCATTTTAATGAAAGGGGTACTGGAGCATTGTACAGAAATGGTTCATGGATCATCGTGATTACACGGATCATGGAATATTGTGATGACAAGGGTTTCGGAGCATTGTGATGACAGGGGTCGTGGAGCATTGTAATAACAGGGGTGATGGGGACTTGTGATGACAGCGGCATAGAGCATTGTGATGACAGAAGTCATAGAATATTGTGATGACAATGGCCATGGCGCATTTTCATGAAAGGACTTATCTGGCATTGTGATGAGATTGGTCATGGAGCATTGTGATAAATGTTGTCCTGAAGCACTGTTATTACAGGGGCCATGTAGAATTTTGATGACAAAGGCCATGGAGCATTGTGATGACAGGCAACATGGAGCAATTTGATGAAAGTGGTCATGGAGCATTGTGATGAAATGCGCCATGGAACATTGTGAAGACAAGTGTCCTGGAGCATTGTGATGACAAGGGCCTAGGCCAATTCTGATGACAGGTGTCATGGAGCATTGTGATGACAGTGGTCATCTATCATTATGGTGAAAGGTATCACGGAGCACTGTGATGACAGGGGCCATGGAGCATTGTGATGACACGGGCATGGAGCATTATGATGAGAAGTTATCTGGAGCATTGCGATGACAAGGGTATGGAGCATTGTGATTACAGGGGCCAGGGAGGATTGAGATGACAAAGGTAGGGAACATTGTGATGACAGCGGTCATGGATCATTGTGATGATATCTGTGATGCAACATTGTGATGACAGGGGTCATGCAGCATTGTGATGACATGGGCATGGAGCATTGTGATGACAAGAGTTCTGGAGCATTTTGAGGACAAGGCATGGATCATTGTGATTACAGGGGCCATGAAGCATTGAGATGACAAGGGAATGGAGCATTGTGATGAAAGCGGTCCTGGAGAATTGTGAGGAAACGGGTCATGGATTATTGTGATGGAAGGGTTCCTGGAGCATGGTGATGACAAGTGCCATGGAGCATTTTAATGAAAGGGGTATTGGAGCATTGTACAGAAATGGTTCATGGATCTTCGTGATTACACGGATCATGGAATATTGTGATGACAAGGGTTTCGGAGCATTGTGATGACAGGGGTCAGGGAGCATTGTAATACCAGGGGTGATGGGGCATTGTGATGACAGGGGCATGGAGCATTGTGATGACAGAAGTCATAGAATATTGTGATGACAAGGGCCATGGCACATTGTCATGAAAGGTCTTATCTGGCATTGTGATGAGAGTGGTCATGGAGCATTGTGATAAAAGTTGTCCTGAAGCACTGTTATTACAGGGGCCATGTAGAATTTTGATGACAAAGGCCATGGAGCATCGGGATGACAGGCATCATGCAGCAATTTGATGAAAGTGGTCACGGAGCATTGTGATGAAATGCGCCATGGAACATTGTGAAGATAAGTATCATGGAGCATTGTGATGACAAGGACCATGGCCAATTCTGATGACAGGTGTCATGGAGCATTGTGATGACAGTGGTCATCTATCATTATGATGAAATGTATCACGGAGCACTGTGATGACAGGGGCCATGGAGCATTGTGAAGACACTGGCATGGAGCATTATGATGACAAGAGTTCTGGAGCATTGTGATGACAAGGGTATGGAACATTGTGATTACAAGGGACCAGGAGCATTGTGATTACATGGGCAGTGAATATTGTGATGACAGGGGTTATGGAGCATTGTGATGACAGGGGTCATGGGGCATTGTGATGACAGTGGTCATCTAGAATTGTGATGAAAGGTAACATGGAGCACTGTGATAACAGGGGCCATGGAGCATTGTGATGACAAAGGCCATGGAGCATTTTGATGAAAAATGTCATGGAGAATTGTGAAGAGACGGGCATCGAGCATTATGATGACAAGAGTTCTGGAGCATTGTGTTGACAAGGGAATGGAGCATTGTGATTCCAGGGACCATGGAGGACAGTGATGACATCTGTCATGGAACATTGTGCTGACAGGGGCCATGGAGCATTGTGATGACAACTGTCATGGAACATTGTGATGACAGGGTTCATGGAGCATTGGGATTACAGGGACCATGTAGCATTGCGAATGCATACGCTATGGAGCATTGTGATGACAGGAGTCAAGGAGTATTGTGATGTAAGTGGTCATGGATCATTGTGATGACAAGTGTCCTGGACCATTGTGATGACACGGGTCATGGAGCATTGTGATGACAAGGGCCATGGCGAATTGTGATGACATGTGTCTTGGGGCATTGTGATGACAGTGGTCATCTAGAATTGTGATGAAAGGTATCATGGAGCACTGTGATGACAGGGTCCATGGAGTATTGTGATGACAAGGCCATGGAACATTGTGATGACAAGTATCATGGAGCTTTGTGATGTCACGGGCATTCATCATTACGATGACAAGAGTTCTGGAGCATTGTGATGACTAGGTCATGGAGCATTGTGATTACAGGGGTCATGGAGCATTGTGATGACAAGTGTCATGGAACATTGTGATGACATGTTTCATGGAGCATTGTGATTAAAGGGGCCATGGAGCATTTTGATGACAAGGGCAGGCGAACCTTTTGATTACATTGGTAATGGAGCATTGTGATGACATGGGCAAGGAACACTGTGATGACAGGTGTAATGGAACCTTGTGATTACAGGGGACATGGAGCATTGTGATGACATGGGCAGGCAACATTGAGGTGACAGGTGTCATGGAGCATTGTGATGACAATTGTCATGTAACGTTGTGCTGACAGGGATCATGGAGCATTGTGATGAGACGGACATTGGAGCATTGTGATGACAGGCATACTGGAGCCTTCTGAGGAAAGGTGTCATGGGTCATTGTGATTACACCGATCATGGAATATTGTGATGACAGTGGTCATGGAGCATTGTAATGACAGGGGCCATGGAGCATTGTGATGACAGGGGTCATGGGGCATTGTGATGACAGTGGTCATGGAGCATTGTGATGAAAGGTGTCATGGAGCACTGTGATGATAGGGGCCATGTATAATTGTGATGACAAAGGCCATGGAGCATTGTGATGACAGTTGTCATGGAGCATTGTGTTGAAAGGGGCATAGAGCATTGTGACGACAATGGTCATGGAGCATTGTGATGACTGGTATCATGGAGCATTGTTCTGAAAAAGGTCATGGGGCAGTGTAATGACAAGTATCATGGAGCCTGTGATGAAAGGAGTCATGGAGCATTGTGATTAAAAGGATCATGAGGCATTTTGATGACAAGAGTCATGGAACATTGTGGTGACAGGGATAATGGAGCATTGTGATGACAAGGGCTATGGAGCATTGTGATGACTGGGATCATGGGGCATGGTGATGACAGTGGTCATGGAGCATTGTGATGACAAAGACCACGGAGCATTGTGATGACAGGTGTCATGGAGCATTGTGATGACAGGGGTCATGGATCACTACGATGACATGGGTAATGGAGCATTGGGATGATACGGGCAGGGAGCATTGTGATGACAGGTGTCATGCAGCATTGTGATGACAGGGGTCATGCAGCATTGTGATGACATGGGCATGGAGCATAGTGATGACAAGAGTTCTGGAGCATTTTGAGGACAAGGCATGGATCATTGTGATTACAGGGGCCATGAAGCATTGAGATGACAAGGGAATGGAGCATTGTGATGAAAGCGGTCCTGGAGAATTGTGAGGAAACGGGTCATGGATTATTGTGATGGAAGGGTTCCTGGAGCATTCTGATGACAAGTTCCATGGAGCATTTTAATGAAAGCGGTACTGGAGCATTGTACAGAAATGGTTCATGGATCATCGTGATTACACGGATCATGGCATACTGTGATGACAAGGGTTTCGAGGCATTGTGATGACAGTGGTCATCTCTCATTATGATGAAATGTATCACGGAGCACTGTGATGACAGGGGCCATGGAGCATTGTGATGACACGCGCATGGAGCATTGTGATTACAGGGGACCAGGAGCATTGTGATTACATGGGCAGTGAATATTGTGATGACAGGGGTCATGGAGCACTGTGATGACAAGTGTCATGGAACATTGTGATGACAGGGATCGTGGAGCATTGTGATGACAAGGGTCATGGCGAATTGTGATGACAGGGGACATGGGGCATTGTGATGACAGTGGTCATCTAGAATTGTGATGAAAGGTAACATGGAGCACTGTGATAACAGGGGCCATGGAGCATTGCGATGACAAAGGCCATGGAACATTGTGAAGACAAGTGTCCTGGAGCATTGTGATGACAAGGGCCATGGCCAATTCTGATGACAGGTGTCATGGAGCATTGTGATGACAGTGGTCATCTATCATTATGATGAAAGGTATCACGGAGCACTGTGATGACAGGGGGCATGGAGCATTGTGATGACACGGGCATGCAGCATTATGAAGAGAAATGATCTGGAGCATTGCGATGAAAAGGGTATGGAGCATTGTGATTACAGGGGCCAGGGAGCATTGTGATTACATGGGCAGTGATTATTGTGATGACAGGGGTTATGGGGCATTGTGATGACAGTGGTCATCTAGAATTGTGATGAAAGGTAACATGGAGCACTGTGATAACAGGGGCCATGGAGCATTGTGATGACAAAGGCTATGGAGCATTTTGATGAAAAATGTCATGGAGAATGGTGAAGAGACGGGCATCGAGCATTATGATGACAAGAGTTCTGGAGCATTGTGTTGACAAGGGAATGGAGCATTGTGATTCCAGGGACCATGGAGGATAGTGATGAAATCTGTCATGGAACATTGTGCTGACTGGGGCCATGGAGCATTGTGATGACAGGTATAATGTGGCATTGTGATGACAGTGGTAATAGAGCATTGTGATGAAAAGGATCATGGAGCAATGTGATTACAGGGACCATGTAGCATTCCAAATGCATACGCTATGGAGGATTGTGATGACAGGAGTCAAGGAGCATTGTGATGAAAAGGGCCATGGCGAATTGTGATGACATGTGTCTTGGGGCATTGTGATGACAGTGGTCATCTAGAATTGTGATGAAAGGTATCATGGAGCACTGTGATGACAGGGTCCATGGAGTATTGTGATGACAAGGCCATGGAACATTGTGCTGACAAGTATCATGGAGCTTTGTGATGTCACGGGCATTCATCATTACGATGAAAAGAGTTCTGGAGCATTGTGATGACTAGGGCATGGAGCATTGTGATTACAGGGGTCATGGAGCATTGTGATTACAGGGGTCAAGGATCATTGTGATGACAAGTGTCATGGAACATTGTGATGACATGTTTCATGGAGCATTGTGATTAAAGGGGCCATGGAGCATTTTGATGACAAGGGCAGGCGAACATTTTGATTACATTGGTAATGGAGCATTGTGATGACATGGGCAGAGAACACTGTGATGACAGGTGTAATGGAACCTTGTGATTACAGGGGACATGGAGCATTTTGATGACATGGGCAGGCAACATTGTGATGACAGGTGTCATGGAGCATTGTGATGACTATTGTCATGTAACGTTGTGCTGACAGGGATCATGGAGCATTGTGATGAGACGGGCATTGGAGCATTGTGATGACAGGCGTACTGGAGCCTTCTGAGGATAGGTGTCCTGGGTCATTGTGATTACAGCGATCATGGAACATTGTGATGACAGTGGTCATGGAGCATTGTAATGACAGGGGCCATGGAGCATTGTGATGACAGGTGTCATGTAGCCTTGTGATGACAGTGGTCATGGAGCATTGTAATGACAGGGGTCATGCAGCATTGTGATGACATGGGCATGGAGAATAGTGATGACAAGTGTTCTGGAGCATTTTGATGACAAAAGCATAGATCATTGTGATTACAGGGGCCATGAAGCATTGAGATGACAAGGGAATGGAGCATTGTGATGAAAGCAGTCCTGGAGAATTGTGAGGAAACGGGTCATGGATCATTGTGATGGAAGGGTTGTTGGAGCATTGTGATGACATGTGCCATGGAGCATTTTAATGAAAGGGGTACTGGAGCATTGTACAGAAATGGTTCATGGATCATCGTGATTACACGGATCATGGAATATTGTGATGACAAGGATTTCGGAGCATTGTGATGACAGGGGTCATGGAGCATTGTAATAACAGGGGTGATGGGGACTTGTGATGACAGCGGCATGGAGCATTGTGATGACAGAAGTCATAGAATATTGTGATGACAATGGCCATGGCGCATTGTCATGAAAGGTCTTATCTGGCATTGTGATGAGAGTGGTCATGGAGCATTGTGATAAATGTTGTCCTGAAGCACTGTTATTACAGGGGCCATGTAGAATTTTGATGACAAAGGCCATGGAGCATTGTGATGACAGGCAACATGGAGCAATTTGATGAAAGTGGTCATGGAGCATTGTGATGAAATGCGCCATGGAACATTGTGAAGACAAGTGTCCTGGAGCATTGTGATGACAAGGGCCTAGGCCAATTCTGATGACAGGTGTCATGGAGCATTGTGATGACAGTGGTCATCTATCATTATGGTGAAAGGTATCACGGAGCACTGTGATGACAGGGGCCATGGAGCATTGTGATGACACGGGCATGGAGCATTATGATGAGAAGTTATCTGGAGCATTGCGATGACAAGTGTATGGAGCATTGTGATTACAGGGGCCAGGGAGGATTGAGATGACAAAGGTAGGGAACATTGTGATGACAGCGGTCATGGATCATTGTGATGATATCTGTCATGCAACATTGTGATGACAGGGGTCATGCAGCATTGTGATGACATGGGCATGGAGCATAGTGATGACAAGAGTTCTGGAGCATTTTGAGGACAAGGCATGGATCATTGTGGATACAGGGGCCATGAAGCTTTGAGATGACAAGGGAATGGAGCATTGTGATGAAAGCGGTCCTGGAGAATTGTGAGGAAACGGGTCATGGATTATTGTGATGGAGGGTTCCTGGAGCATGGTGATGACAAGTGCCATGGAGCATTTTAATGAAAGGGGTACTGGAGCATTGTACAGAAATGGTTCATGGATCTTCGTGATTACACGGATCATGGAATATTGTGATGACAAGGGTTTCGGATCATTGTGATGACAGGGGTCATGGAGCATTGTAATACCAGGGGTGATGGGGCATTGTGATGACAGGGGCATGGAGCATTGTGATGACAGAAGTCATAGAATATTGTGATGACAAGGGCCATGGCGCATTGTCATGAAAGGTCTTATCTGGCATTGTGATGAGAGTGGTCATGGAGCATTGTGATAAAAGTTGTCCTGAAGCACTGTTATTACAGGGGCCATGTAGAATTTTGATGACAAAGGCCATGGAGCATCGGGATGACAGGCATCATGCAGCAATTTGATGAAAGTGGTCACGGAGCATTGTGATGAAATGCGCCATGGAACATTGTGAAGATAAGTATCATGGAGCATTGTGATGACAAGGGCCATGGCCAATTCTGATGACAGGTGTCATGGAGCATTGTGATGACAGTGGTCATCTATCATTATGATGAAATGTATCACGGAGCACTGTGATGACAGGGGCCATGGAGCATTGTGAAGACACGGGCATGGAGCATTATGATGACAAGAGTTCTGGAGCATTGTGATGACAAGGGTATGGAACATTGTGATTACAAGGGACCAGGAGCATTGTGATTACATGGGCAGTGAATATTGTGATGACAGGGGTTATGGAGCATTGTGATGACAGGGGTCATGGGGCATTGTGATGACAGTGGTCATCTAGAATTGTGATGAAAGGTAACATGGAGCACTGTGATAACAGGGGCCATGGAGCATTGTGATGACAAAGGCCATGGAGCATTTTGATGAAAAATGTCATGGAGAATTGTGAAGAGACGGGCATCGAGCATTATGATGACAAGAGTTCTGGAGCATTGTGTTGACAAGGGAATGGAGCATTGTGATTCCAGGGACCATGGAGGACAGTGATGACATCTGTCATGGAACATTGTGCTGACAGGGGCCATGGAGCATTGTGATGACAACTGTCATGGAACATTGTGATGACAGGGTTCATGGAGCATTGGGATTACAGGGACCATGTAGCATTGCGAATGCATACGCTATGGAGCATTGTGATGACAGGAGTCAAGGAGCATTGTGATGTAAGTGGTCATGGATCATTGTGATGACAAGTGTCCTGGACCATTGTGATGACTCGGGTCATGGAGCATTGTGATGACAAGGGCCATGGCGAATTTTGATGACATGTGTCTTGGGGCATTGTGATGACAGTGGTCATCTAGAATTGTGATGAAATGTATCATGGAGCACTGTGATGACAGGGTCCATGGAGTATTGTGATGACAAGGCCATGGAACATTGTGATGACAAGTATCATGGAGCTTTGTGATGTCACGGGCATTCATCATTACGATGACAAGAGTTCTGGAGCATTGTGATGACTAGGTCATGGAGCATTGTGATTACAGGGGTCATGGAGCATTGTGATGACAAGTGTCATGGAACATTGTGATGACATGTTTCATGGAGCATTGTGATTAAAGGGGCCATGGAGCATTTTGATGACAAGGGCAGGCGAACCTTTTGATTACATTGGTAATGGAGCATTGTGATGACATGGGCAAGGAACACTGTGATGACAGGTGTAATGGAACCTTGTGATTACAGGGGACATGGAGCATTGTGATGACATGGGCAGGCAACATTGAGGTGACAGGTGTCATGGAGCATTGTGGTGACAATTGTCATGTAACGTTGTGCTGACAGGGATCATGGAGCATTGTGATGAGACGGACATTGGAGCATTGTGATGACAGGCATACTGGAGCCTTCTGAGGAAAGGTGTCATGGGTCATTGTGATTACACCGATCATGGAATATTGTGATGACAGTGGTCATGGAGCATTGTAATGACAGGGGCCATGGAGCATTGTGATGACAGGGGTCATGGGGCATTGTGATGACAGTGGTCATGGAGCATTGTGATGAAAGGTGTCATGGAGCACTGTGATGATAGGGGCCATGTATAATTGTGATGACAAAGGCCATGGAGCATTGTGATGACAGTTGTCATGGAGCATTGTGTTGAAAGGGGCATAGAGCATTGTGACGACAATGGTCATGGAGCATTGTGATGACTGGTATCATGGAGCATTGTTCTGAAAAAGGTCATGGGGCAGTGTAATGACAAGTATCATGGAGCCTGTGATGAAAGGAGTCATGGAGCATTGTGATTAAAAGGATCATGAGGCATTTTGATGACAAGAGTCATGGAACATTGTGGTGACAGGGATAATGGAGCATTGTGATGACAAGGGCTATGGAGCATTGTGATGACTGGGATCATGGGGCATGGTGATGACAGTGGTCATGGAGCATTGTGATGACAAAGACCACGGAGCATTGTGATGACAGGTGTCATGGAGCATTGTGATGACAGGGGTCATGGATCACTACGATGACATGGGTAATGGAGCATTGTGATGATACGGGCATGGAGCATTGTGATGACAGGTGTCATGCAGCATTGTGATGACAGGGGTCATGCAGCATTGTGATGACATGGGCATGGAGCATAGTGATGACAAGAGTTCTGGAGCATTTTGAGGACAAGGCATGGATCATTGTGATTACAGGGGCCATGAAGCATTGAGATGACAAGGGAATGGAGCATTGTGATGAAAGCGGTCCTGGAGAATTGTGAGGAAACGGGTCATGGATTATTGTGATGGAAGGGTTCCTGGAGCATTCTGATGACAAGTTCCATGGAGCATTTTAATGAAAGCGGTACTGGAGCATTGTACAGAAATGGTTCATGGATCATCGTGATTACACGGATCATGGAATATTGTGATGACAAGGATTTCGGAGCATTGTGATGACAGGGGTCATGGAGCATTGTAATAACAGGGGTGATGGGGACTTGTGATGACAGCGGCATGGAGCATTGTGATGACAGAAGTCATAGAATATTGTGATGACAATGGCCATGGCGCATTGTCATGAAAGGTCTTATCTGGCA
This sequence comes from Balaenoptera borealis, assembly GCF_965194805.1. Taxonomy (NCBI): domain Eukaryota; kingdom Metazoa; phylum Chordata; class Mammalia; order Artiodactyla; family Balaenopteridae; genus Balaenoptera; species Balaenoptera borealis. The sequence continues at coordinate 20,479 of NW_028122104.1, read as the reverse complement.
TTGTGATGAGAGTGGTCATGGAGCATTGTGATAAATGTTGTCCTGAAGCACTGTTATTACAGGGGCCATGTAGAATTTTGATGACAAAGGCCATGGAGCATTGTGATGACAGGCAACATGGAGCAATTTGATGAAAGTGGTCATGGAGCATTGTGATGAAATGCGCCATGGAACATTGTGAAGACAAGTGTCCTGGAGCATTGTGATGACAAGGGCCTAGGCCAATTCTGATGACAGGTGTCATGGAGCATTGTGATGACAGTGGTCATCTATCATTATGGTGAAAGGTATCACGGAGCACTGTGATGACAGGGGCCATGGAGCATTGTGATGACACGGGCATGGAGCATTATGATGAGAAGTTATCTGGAGCATTGCGATGACAAGTGTATGGAGCATTGTGATTACAGGGGCCAGGGAGGATTGAGATGACAAAGGTAGGGAACATTGTGATGACAGCGGTCATGGATCATTGTGATGATATCTGTCATGCAACATTGTGATGACAGGGGTCATGCAGCATTGTGATGACATGGGCATGGAGCATAGTGATGACAAGAGTTCTGGAGCATTTTGAGGACAAGGCATGGATCATTGTGGATACAGGGGCCATGAAGCTTTGAGATGACAAGGGAATGGAGCATTGTGATGAAAGCGGTCCTGGAGAATTGTGAGGAAACGGGTCATGGATTATTGTGATGGAAGGGTTCCTGGAGCATGGTGATGACAAGTGCCATGGAGCATTTTAATGAAAGGGGTACTGGAGCATTGTACAGAAATGGTTCATGGATCTTCGTGATTACACGGATCATGGAATATTGTGATGACAAGGGTTTCGGATCATTGTGATGACAGGGGTCATGGAGCATTGTAATACCAGGGGTGATGGGGCATTGTGATGACAGGGGCATGGAGCATTGTGATGACAGAAGTCATAGAATATTGTGATGACAAGGGCCATGGCGCATTGTCATGAAAGGTCTTATCTGGCATTGTGATGAGAGTGGTCATGGAGCATTGTGATAAAAGTTGTCCTGAAGCACTGTTATTACAGGGGCCATGTAGAATTTTGATGACAAAGGCCATGGAGCATCGGGATGACAGGCATCATGCAGCAATTTGATGAAAGTGGTCACGGAGCATTGTGATGAAATGCGCCATGGAACATTGTGAAGATAAGTATCATGGAGCATTGTGATGACAAGGGCCATGGCCAATTCTGATGACAGGTGTCATGGAGCATTGTGATGACAGTGGTCATCTATCATTATGATGAAATGTATCACGGAGCACTGTGATGACAGGGGCCATGGAGCATTGTGAAGACACGGGCATGGAGCATTATGATGACAAGAGTTCTGGAGCATTGTGATGACAAGGGTATGGAACATTGTGATTACAAGGGACCAGGAGCATTGTGATTACATGGGCAGTGAATATTGTGATGACAGGGGTTATGGAGCATTGTGATGACAGGGGTCATGGGGCATTGTGATGACAGTGGTCATCTAGAATTGTGATGAAAGGTAACATGGAGCACTGTGATAACAGGGGCCATGGAGCATTGTGATGACAAAGGCCATGGAGCATTTTGATGAAAAATGTCATGGAGAATTGTGAAGAGACGGGCATCGAGCATTATGATGACAAGAGTTCTGGAGCATTGTGTTGACAAGGGAATGGAGCATTGTGATTCCAGGGACCATGGAGGACAGTGATGACATCTGTCATGGAACATTGTGCTGACAGGGGCCATGGAGCATTGTGATGACAACTGTCATGGAACATTGTGATGACAGGGTTCATGGAGCATTGGGATTACAGGGACCATGTAGCATTGCGAATGCATACGCTATGGAGCATTGTGATGACAGGAGTCAAGGAGCATTGTGATGTAAGTGGTCATGGATCATTGTGATGACAAGTGTCCTGGACCATTGTGATGACTCGGGTCATGGAGCATTGTGATGACAAGGGCCATGGCGAATTTTGATGACATGTGTCTTGGGGCATTGTGATGACAGTGGTCATCTAGAATTGTGATGAAATGTATCATGGAGCACTGTGATGACAGGGTCCATGGAGTATTGTGATGACAAGGCCATGGAACATTGTGATGACAAGTATCATGGAGCTTTGTGATGTCACGGGCATTCATCATTACGATGACAAGAGTTCTGGAGCATTGTGATGACTAGGTCATGGAGCATTGTGATTACAGGGGTCATGGAGCATTGTGATGACAAGTGTCATGGAACATTGTGATGACATGTTTCATGGAGCATTGTGATTAAAGGGGCCATGGAGCATTTTGATGACAAGGGCAGGCGAACCTTTTGATTACATTGGTAATGGAGCATTGTGATGACATGGGCAAGGAACACTGTGATGACAGGTGTAATGGAACCTTGTGATTACAGGGGACATGGAGCATTGTGATGACATGGGCAGGCAACATTGAGGTGACAGGTGTCATGGAGCATTGTGGTGACAATTGTCATGTAACGTTGTGCTGACAGGGATCATGGAGCATTGTGATGAGACGGACATTGGAGCATTGTGATGACAGGCATACTGGAGCCTTCTGAGGAAAGGTGTCATGGGTCATTGTGATTACACCGATCATGGAATATTGTGATGACAGTGGTCATGGAGCATTGTAATGACAGGGGCCATGGAGCATTGTGATGACAGGGGTCATGGGGCATTGTGATGACAGTGGTCATGGAGCATTGTGATGAAAGGTGTCATGGAGCACTGTGATGATAGGGGCCATGTATAATTGTGATGACAAAGGCCATGGAGCATTGTGATGACAGTTGTCATGGAGCATTGTGTTGAAAGGGGCATAGAGCATTGTGACGACAATGGTCATGGAGCATTGTGATGACTGGTATCATGGAGCATTGTTCTGAAAAAGGTCATGGGGCAGTGTAATGACAAGTATCATGGAGCCTGTGATGAAAGGAGTCATGGAGCATTGTGATTAAAAGGATCATGAGGCATTTTGATGACAAGAGTCATGGAACATTGTGGTGACAGGGATAATGGAGCATTGTGATGACAAGGGCTATGGAGCATTGTGATGACTGGGATCATGGGGCATGGTGATGACAGTGGTCATGGAGCATTGTGATGACAAAGACCACGGAGCATTGTGATGACAGGTGTCATGGAGCATTGTGATGACAGGGGTCATGGATCACTACGATGACATGGGTAATGGAGCATTGTGATGATACGGGCATGGAGCATTGTGATGACAGGTGTCATGCAGCATTGTGATGACAGGGGTCATGCAGCATTGTGATGACATGGGCATGGAGCATAGTGATGACAAGAGTTCTGGAGCATTTTGAGGACAAGGCATGGATCATTGTGATTACAGGGGCCATGAAGCATTGAGATGACAAGGGAATGGAGCATTGTGATGAAAGCGGTCCTGGAGAATTGTGAGGAAACGGGTCATGGATTATTGTGATGGAAGGGTTCCTGGAGCATTCTGATGACAAGTTCCATGGAGCATTTTAATGAAAGCGGTACTGGAGCATTGTACAGAAATGGTTCATGGATCATCGTGATTACACGGATCATGGAATATTGTGATGACAAGGATTTCGGAGCATTGTGATGACAGGGGTCATGGAGCATTGTAATAACAGGGGTGATGGGGACTTGTGATGACAGCGGCATGGAGCATTGTGATGACAGAAGTCATAGAATATTGTGATGACAATGGCCATGGCGCATTGTCATGAAAGGTCTTATCTGGCATTGTGATGAGAGTGGTCATGGAGCATTGTGATAAATGTTGTCCTGAAGCACTGTTATTACAGGGGCCATGTAGAATTTTGATGACAAAGGCCATGGAGCATTGTGATGACAGGCAACATGGAGCAATTTGATGAAAGTGGTCATGGAGCATTGTGATGAAATGCGCCATGGAACATTGTGAAGACAAGTGTCCTGGAGCATTGTGATGACAAGGGCCTAGGCCAATTCTGATGACAGGTGTCATGGAGCATTGTGATGACAGTGGTCATCTATCATTATGGTGAAAGGTATCACGGAGCACTGTGATGACAGGGGCCATGGAGCATTGTGATGACACGGGCATGGAGCATTATGATGAGAAGTTATCTGGAGCATTGCGATGACAAGTGTATGGAGCATTGTGATTACAGGGGCCAGGGAGGATTGAGATGACAAAGGTAGGGAACATTGTGATGACAGCGGTCATGGATCATTGTGATGATATCTGTCATGCAACATTGTGATGACAGGGGTCATGCAGCATTGTGATGACATGGGCATGGAGCATAGTGATGACAAGAGTTCTGGAGCATTTTGAGGACAAGGCATGGATCATTGTGGATACAGGGGCCATGAAGCTTTGAGATGACAAGGGAATGGAGCATTGTGATGAAAGCGGTCCTGGAGAATTGTGAGGAAACGGGTCATGGATTATTGTGATGGAAGGGTTCCTGGAGCATGGTGATGACAAGTGCCATGGAGCATTTTAATGAAAGGGGTACTGGAGCATTGTACAGAAATGGTTCATGGATCTTCGTGATTACACGGATCATGGAATATTGTGATGACAAGGGTTTCGGATCATTGTGATGACAGGGGTCATGGAGCATTGTAATACCAGGGGTGATGGGGCATTGTGATGACAGGGGCATGGAGCATTGTGATGACAGAAGTCATAGAATATTGTGATGACAAGGGCCATGGCGCATTGTCATGAAAGGTCTTATCTGGCATTGTGATGAGAGTGGTCATGGAGCATTGTGATAAAAGTTGTCCTGAAGCACTGTTATTACAGGGGCCATGTAGAATTTTGATGACAAAGGCCATGGAGCATCGGGATGACAGGCATCATGCAGCAATTTGATGAAAGTGGTCACGGAGCATTGTGATGAAATGCGCCATGGAACATTGTGAAGATAAGTATCATGGAGCATTGTGATGACAAGGGCCATGGCCAATTCTGATGACAGGTGTCATGGAGCATTGTGATGACAGTGGTCATCTATCATTATGATGAAATGTATCACGGAGCACTGTGATGACAGGGGCCATGGAGCATTGTGAAGACACGGGCATGGAGCATTATGATGACAAGAGTTCTGGAGCATTGTGATGACAAGGGTATGGAACATTGTGATTACAAGGGACCAGGAGCATTGTGATTACATGGGCAGTGAATATTGTGATGACAGGGGTTATGGAGCATTGTGATGACAGGGGTCATGGGGCATTGTGATGACAGTGGTCATCTAGAATTGTGATGAAAGGTAACATGGAGCACTGTGATAACAGGGGCCATGGAGCATTGTGATGACAAAGGCCATGGAGCATTTTGATGAAAAATGTCATGGAGAATTGTGAAGAGACGGGCATCGAGCATTATGATGACAAGAGTTCTGGAGCATTGTGTTGACAAGGGAATGGAGCATTGTGATTCCAGGGACCATGGAGGACAGTGATGACATCTGTCATGGAACATTGTGCTGACAGGGGCCATGGAGCATTGTGATGACAACTGTCATGGAACATTGTGATGACAGGGTTCATGGAGCATTGGGATTACAGGGACCATGTAGCATTGCGAATGCATACGCTATGGAGCATTGTGATGACAGGAGTCAAGGAGCATTGTGATGTAAGTGGTCATGGATCATTGTGATGACAAGTGTCCTGGACCATTGTGATGACTCGGGTCATGGAGCATTGTGATGACAAGGGCCATGGCGAATTTTGATGACATGTGTCTTGGGGCATTGTGATGACAGTGGTCATCTAGAATTGTGATGAAATGTATCATGGAGCACTGTGATGACAGGGTCCATGGAGTATTGTGATGACAAGGCCATGGAACATTGTGATGACAAGTATCATGGAGCTTTGTGATGTCACGGGCATTCATCATTACGATGACAAGAGTTCTGGAGCATTGTGATGACTAGGTCATGGAGCATTGTGATTACAGGGGTCATGGAGCATTGTGATGACAAGTGTCATGGAACATTGTGATGACATGTTTCATGGAGCATTGTGATTAAAGGGGCCATGGAGCATTTTGATGACAAGGGCAGGCGAACCTTTTGATTACATTGGTAATGGAGCATTGTGATGACATGGGCAAGGAACACTGTGATGACAGGTGTAATGGAACCTTGTGATTACAGGGGACATGGAGCATTGTGATGACATGGGCAGGCAACATTGAGGTGACAGGTGTCATGGAGCATTGTGGTGACAATTGTCATGTAACGTTGTGCTGACAGGGATCATGGAGCATTGTGATGAGACGGACATTGGAGCATTGTGATGACAGGCATACTGGAGCCTTCTGAGGAAAGGTGTCATGGGTCATTGTGATTACACCGATCATGGAATATTGTGATGACAGTGGTCATGGAGCATTGTAATGACAGGGGCCATGGAGCATTGTGATGACAGGGGTCATGGGGCATTGTGATGACAGTGGTCATGGAGCATTGTGATGAAAGGTGTCATGGAGCACTGTGATGATAGGGGCCATGTATAATTGTGATGACAAAGGCCATGGAGCATTGTGATGACAGTTGTCATGGAGCATTGTGTTGAAAGGGGCATAGAGCATTGTGACGACAATGGTCATGGAGCATTGTGATGACTGGTATCATGGAGCATTGTTCTGAAAAAGGTCATGGGGCAGTGTAATGACAAGTATCATGGAGCCTGTGATGAAAGGAGTCATGGAGCATTGTGATTAAAAGGATCATGAGGCATTTTGATGACAAGAGTCATGGAACATTGTGGTGACAGGGATAATGGAGCATTGTGATGACAAGGGCTATGGAGCATTGTGATGACTGGGATCATGGGGCATGGTGATGACAGTGGTCATGGAGCATTGTGATGACAAAGACCACGGAGCATTGTGATGACAGGTGTCATGGAGCATTGTGATGACAGGGGTCATGGATCACTATGATGACATGGGTAATGGAGCATTGTGATGATACGGGCATGGAGCATTGTGATGACAGGTGTCATGCAGCATTGTGATGACAGGGGTCATGCAGCATTGTGATGACATGGGCATGGAGCATAGTGATGACAAGAGTTCTGGAGCATTTTGAGGACAAGGCATGGATCATTGTGATTACAGGGGCCATGAAGCATTGAGATGACAAGGGAATGGAGCATTGTGATGAAAGCGGTCCTGGAGAATTGTGAGGAAACGGGTCATGGATTATTGTGATGGAAGGGTTCCTGGAGCATTCTGATGACAAGTTCCATGGAGCATTTTAATGAAAGCGGTACTGGAGCATTGTACAGAAATGGTTCATGGATCATCGTGATTACACGGATCATGGCATACTGTGATGACAAGTGTTTCGAGGCATTGTGATGACAGTGGTCATCTATCATTATGATGAAATGTATCACGGAGCACTGTGATGACAGGGGCCATGGAGCATTGTGATGACACGCGCATGGAGCATTGTGATTACAGGGGACCAGGAGCATTGTGATTACATGGGCAGTGAATATTGTGATGACAGGGGTCATGGTGCACTGTGATGACAAGTGTCATGGAACATTGTGATGACAGGGATCGTGGAGCATTGTGATGACAAGGGTCATGGCGAATTGTGATGACAGGGGACATGGGGCATTGTGATGACAGTGGTCATTTAGAATTGTGATGAAAGGTAACATGGAGCACTGTGATAACAGGGGCCATGGAGCATTGCGATGACAAAGGCCATGGAACATTGTGAAGACAAGTGTCCTGGAGCATTGTGATGACAAGGGCCATGGCCAATTCTGATGACAGGTGTCATGGAGCATTGTGATGACAGTGGTCATCTATCATTATGATGAAAGGTATCACGGAGCACTGTGATGACAGGGGGCATGGAGCATTGTGATGACACGGGCATGCAGCATTATGAAGAGAAGTGATCTGGAGCATTGCGATGAAAAGGGTATGGAGCATTGTGATTACAGGGGCCAGGGAGCATTGTGATTACATGGGCAGTGAATATTGTGATGACAGGGGTCATGGGGCATTGTGATGACAGTGGTCATCTAGAATTGTGATGAAAGGTAACATGGAGCACTGTGATAACAGGGGCCATGGAGCATTGTGATGACAAAGGCTATGGAGCATTTTGATGAAAAATGTCATGGAGAATGGTGAAGAGACGGGCATCGAGCATTATGATGACAAGAGTTCTGGAGCATTGTGTTGACAAGGGAATGGAGCATTGTGATTCCAGGGACCATGGAGGATAGTGATGACATCTGTCATGGAACATTGTGCTGACTGGGGCCATGGAGCATTGTGATGACAGGTGTAATGTGGCATTGTGATGACAGTGGTAATAGAGCATTGTGATGAAAAGGATCATGGAGCAATGTGATTACAGGGACCATGTAGCATTCCAAATGCATACGCTATGGAGGATTGTGATGACAGGAGTCAAGGAGCATTGTGATGAAAAGGGCCATGGCGAATTGTGATGACATGTGTCTTGGGGCATTGTGATGACAGTGGTCAACTAGAATTGTGATGAAAGTATCATGGAGCACTGTGATGACAGGGTCCATGGATTATTGTGATGACAAGGCCATGGAACATTGTGCTGACAAGTATCATGGAGCTTTGTGATGTCACGGGCATTCATCATTACGATGAAAAGAGTTCTGGAGCATTGTGATGACTAGGTCATGGAGCATTGTGATTACAGGGGTCAAGGATCATTGTGATGACAAGTGTCATGGAACATTGTGATGACATGTTTCATGGAGCATTGTGATTAAAGGGGCCATGGAGCATTTTGATGACAAGGGCAGGCGAACCTTTTGATTACATTGGTAATGGAGCATTGTGATGACATGGGCAGAGAACACTGTGATGACAGGTGTAATGGAACCTTGTGATTCCAGGGGACATGGAGCATTTTGATGACATGGGCAGGCAACATTGTGATGACAGGTGTCATGGAGCATTGTGATGACTATTGTCATGTAACGTTGTGCTGACAGGGATCATGGAGCATTGTGATGAGACGGGCATTGGAGCATTGTGATGACAGGCGTACTGGAGCCTTCTGGGGAATGGTGTCATGGGTCATTGTGATTACAGCGATCATGGAACATTGTGATGACAGGGGCCATGGAGCATTGTGATGACAGGTGTCATGTAGCCTTGTGATGACAGTGGTCATGGAGCATTGTAATGACAGGGGTCATGCAGCATTGTGATGACATGGGCATGGAGAATAGTGATGACAAGTGTTCTGGAGCATTTTGATGACAAAAGCATAGATCGTTGTGATTACAGGGGCCATGAAGCATTGAGATGACAAGGGAATGGAGCATTGTGATGAAAGCAGTCCTGGAGAATTGTGAGGAAACGGGTCATGGATCATTGTGATGGAAGGGTTGTTGGAGCATTGTGATGACATGTGCCATGGAGCATTTTAATGAAAGGGGTACTGGAGCATTGTACAGAAATGGTTCATGGATCATCGTGATTACACGGATCATGGAATATTGTGATGACAAGGGTTTCGGAGCATTGTGATGACAGGGGTCGTGGAGCATTGTAATAACAGGGGTGATGGGGACTTGTGATGACAGCGGCATAGAGCATTGTGATGACAGAAGTCATAGAATATTGTGATGACAATGGCCATGGCGCATTTTCATGAAAGGACTTATCTGGCATTGTGATGAGATTGGTCATGGAGCATTGTGATAAATGTTGTCCTGAAGCACTGTTATTACAGGGGCCATGTAGAATTTTGATGACAAAGGCCATGGAGCATTGTGATGACAGGCAACATGGAGCAATTTGATGAAAGTGGTCATGGAGCATTGTGATGAAATGCGCCATGGAACATTGTGAAGACAAGTGTCCTGGAGCATTGTGATGACAAGGGCCTAGGCCAATTCTGATGACAGGTGTCATGGAGCATTGTGATGACAGTGGTCATCTATCATTATGGTGAAAGGTATCACGGAGCACTGTGATGACAGGGGCCATGGAGCATTGTGATGACACGGGCATGGAGCATTATGATGAGAAGTTATCTGGAGCATTGCGATGACAAGGGTATGGAGCATTGTGATTACAGGGGCCAGGGAGGATTGAGATGACAAAGGTAGGGAACATTGTGATGACAGCGGTCATGGATCATTGTGATGATATCTGTCATGCAACATTGTGATGACAGGGGTCATGCAGCATTGTGATGACATGGGCATGGAGCATAGTGATGACAAGAGTTCTGGAGCATTTTGAGGACAAGGCATGGATCATTGTGATTACAGGGGCCATGAAGCATTGAGATGACAAGGGAATGGAGCATTGTGATGAAAGCGGTCCTGGAGAATTGTGAGGAAACGGGTCATGGATTATTGTGATGGAAGGGCTCCTGGAGCATGGTGATGACAAGTGCCATGGAGCATTTTAATGAAAGGGGTACTGGAGCATTGTACAGAAATGGTTCATGGATCTTCGTGATTACACGGATCATGGAATATTGTGATGACAAGGGTTTCGGAGCATTGTGATGACAGGGGTCATGGAGCATTGTAATACCAGGGGTGATGGGGCATTGTGATGACAGGGGCATGGAGCATTGTGATGACAGAAGTCATAGAATATTGTGATGACAACGGCCATGGCGCATTGTCATGAAAGGTCTTATCTGGCATTGTGATGAGAGTGGTCATGGAGCATTGTGATAAAAGTTGTCCTGAAGCACTGTTATTACAGGGGCCATGTAGAATTTTGATGACAAAGGCCATGGAGCATCGGGATGACAGGCATCATGCAGCAATTTGATGAAAGTGGTCACGGAGCATTGTGATGAAATGCGCCATGGAACATTGTGAAGATAAGTATCATGGAGCATTGTGATGACAAGGGCCATGGCCAATTCTGATGACAGGTGTCATGGAGCATTGTGATGACAGTGGTCATCTATCATTATGATGAAATGTATCACGGAGCACTGTGATGACAGGGGCCATGGAGCATTGTGAAGACACGGGCATGGAGCATTATGATGACAAGAGTTCTGGAGCATTGTGATGACAAGGGTATGGAACATTGTGATTACAAGGGACCAGGAGCATTGTGATTACATGGGCAGTGAATATTGTGATGACAGGGGTTATGGAGCACTGTGATGACTAGTGTCATGGAACATTGTGATGACAGGGGTCATGGAGCATTGTGATGACAAGGGCCATGGCGAATTGTGATGACAGGGGTCATGGGGCATTGTGATGACAGTGGTCATCTAGAATTGTGATGAAAGGTAACATGGAGCACTGTGATAACAGGGGCCATGGAGCATTGTGATGACAAAGGCCATGGAGCATTTTGATGAAAAATGTCATGGTGAATTGTGAAGCGACGGGCATCGAGCATTATGATGACAAGAGTTCTGGAGCATTGTGTTGACAAGGGAATGGAGCATTGTGATTCCAGGGACCATGGAGGACAGTGATGACATCTGTCATGGAACATTGTGCTGACAGGGGCCATGGAGCATTGTGATGACAACTGTCATGGAACATTGTGATGACAGGGTTCATGGAGCATTGGGATTACAGGGACCATGTAGCATTGCGAATGCATACGCTATGGAGCATTGTGATGACAGGAGTCAAGGAGCATTGTGATGTAAGTGGTCATGGATCATTGTGATGACAAGTGTCCTGGACCATTGTGATGACACGGGTCATGGAGCATTGTGATGACAAGGGCCATGGCGAATTGTGATGACATGTGTCTTGGGGCATTGTGATGACAGTGGTCATCTAGAATTGTGATGAAATGTATCATGGAGCACTGTGATGACAGGGTCCATGGAGTATTGTGATGACAAGGCCATGGAACATTGTGATGACAAGTATCATGGAGCTTTGTGATGTCACGGGCATTCATCATTACGATGACAAGAGTTCTGGAGCATTGTGATGACTAGGTCATGGAGCATTGTGATTACAGGGGTCATGGAGCATTGTGATGACAAGTGTCATGGAACATTGTGATGACATGTTTCATGGAGCATTGTGATTAAAGGGGCCATGGAGCATTTTGATGACAAGGGCAGGCGAACCTTTTGATTACATTGGTAATGGAGCATTGTGATGACATGGGCAAGGAACACTGTGATGACAGGTGTAATGGAACCTTGTGATTACAGGGGACATGGAGCATTGTGATGACATGGGCAGGCAACATTGAGGTGACAGGTGTCATGGAGCATTGTGATGACAATTGTCATGTAACGTTGTGCTGACAGGGATCATGGAGCATTGTGATGAGACGGACATTGGAGCATTGTGATGACAGGCATACTGGAGCCTTCTGAGGAAAGGTGTCATGGGTCATTGTGATTACACCGATCATGGAATATTGTGATGACAGTGGTCATGGAGCATTGTAATGACAGGGGCCATGGAGCATTGTGATGACAGGGGTCATGGGGCATTGTGATGACAGTGGTCATGGAGCATTGTGATGAAAGGTGTCATGGAGCACTGTGATGATAGGGGCCATGTATAATTGTGATGACAAAGGCCATGGAGCATTGTGATGACAGTTGTCATGGAGCATTGTGTTGAAAGGGGCATAGAGCATTGTGACGACAATGGTCATGGAGCATTGTGATGACTGGTATCATGGAGCATTGTTCTGAAAAGGTCATGGGGCAGTGTAATGACAAGTATCATGGAGCCTGTGATGAAAGGAGTCATGGAGCATTGTGATTAAAAGGATCATGAGGCATTTTGATGACAAGAGTCATGGAATATTGTGGTGACAGAGATAATGGAGCATTGTGATGACAAGGGCTATGGAGCATTGTGATGACTGGGATCATGGGGCATGGTGATGACAGTGGTCATGGAGCATTGTGATGACAAAGACCACGGAGCATTGTGATGACAGGTGTCATGGAGCATTGTGATGACAGGGGTCATGGATCACTACGATGACATGGGTAATGGAGCATTGGGATGATACGGGCATGGAGCATTGTGATGACAGGTGTCATGCAGCATTGTGATGACAGGGGTCATGCAGCATTGTGATGACATGGGCATGGAGCATAGTGATGACAAGAGTTCTGGAGCATTTTGAGGACAAGGCATGGATCATTGTGATTACAGGGGCCATGAAGCATTGAGATGACAAGGGAATGGAGCATTGTGATGAAAGCGGTCCTGGCGAATTGTGAGGAAACGGGTCATGGATTATTGTGATGGAAGGGTTCCTGGAGCATTCTGATGACAAGTTCCATGGAGCATTTTAATGAAAGCGGTACTGGAGCATTGTACAGAAATGGTTCATGGATCATCGTGATTACACGGATCATGGCATACTGTGATGACAAGGGTTTCGGGGCATTGTGATGACAGTGGTCATCTATCATTATGATGAAATGTATCACGGAGCACTGTGATGACAGGGGCCATGGAGCATTGTGATGACACGCGCATGGAGCATTGTGATTACAGGGGACCAGGAGCATTGTGATTACATGGGCAGTGAATATTGTGATGACAGGGGTCATGGAGCACTGTGATGACAAGTGTCATGGAACATTGTGATGACAGGGATCGTGGAGCATTGTGATGACAAGGGTCATGGCGAATTGTGATGACAGGGGACATGGGGCATTGTGATGACAGTGGTCATCTAGAATTGTGATGAAAGGTAACATGGAGCACTGTGATAACAGGGGCCATGGAGCATTGCGATGACAAAGGCCATGGAACATTGTGAAGACAATTGTCCTGGAGCATTGTGATGACAAGGACCATGGCCAATTCTGATGACAGGTGTCATGGAGCATTGTGATGACAGTGGTCATCTATCATTATGATGAAATGTATCACGGAGCACTGTGATGACAGGGGCCATGGAGCATTGTGATGACACGGGCATGGAGCATTATGATGACAAGAGTTCTGGAGCATTGTGATGACAAGGGTATGGAACATTGTGATTACAAGGGACCAGGAGCATTGTGATTACATGGGCAGTGAATATTGTGATGACAGGGGTTATGGAGCATTGTGATGACAGGGGTCATGGGGCATTGTGATGACAGTGGTCATCTAGAATTGTGATGAAAGGTAACATGGAGCACTGTGATAACAGGGGCCATGGAGCATTGTGATGACAAAGGCCATGGAGCATTTTGATGAAAAATGTCATGGAGCATTGTGATGAGACGGACATGGAGCATTATGATGACAAGAGTTCTGGAGCATTGTGTTGACAAGGGAATGGAGCATTGTGATTCCAGGGACCATGGAGGACAGTGATGACATCTGTCATGGAACATTGTGCTGACAGGGGCCATGGAGCATTGTGATGACAACTGTCATGGAACATTGTGATGACAGGGTTCATGGAGCATTGGGATTACAGGGACCATGTAGCATTGCGAATGCATACGCTATGGAGCATTGTGATGACAGGAGTCAAGGAGCATTGTGATGTAAGTGGTCATGGATCATTGTGATGACAAGTGTCCTGGACCATTGTGATGACACGGGTCATGGAGCATTGTGATGACAAGGGCCATGGCGAATTGTGATGACATGTGTCTTGGGGCATTGTGATGACAGTGGTCATCTAGAATTGAGATGAAAGGTATCATGGAGCACTGTGATGACAGGGTCCATGGAGTATTGTGATGACAAGGCCATGGAACATTGTGATGACAAGTATCATGGAGCTTTGTGATGTCACAGGCATTCATCATTACGATGACAAGAGTTCTGGAGCATTGTGATGACTAGGTCATGGAGCATTGTGATTACAGGGGTCATGGAGCATTGTGATGACAAGTGTCATGGAACATTGTGATGACATGTTTCATGGAGCATTGTGATTAAAGGGGCCATGGAGCATTTTGATGACAAGGGCAGGCGAACCTTTTGATTACATTGGTAATGGAGCATTGTGATGACATGGGCAAGGAACACTCTGATGACAGGTGTAATGGAACCTTGTGATTACAGGGGACATGGAGCATTTTGATGACATGGGCAGGCAACATTGAGGTGACAGGTGTCATGGAGCATTGTGATGACAATTGTCATGTAACGTTGTGCTGACAGGGATCATGGAGCATTGTGATGAGACGGACATTGGAGCATTGTGATGACAGGCATACTGGAGCCTTCTGAGGAAAGGTGTCATGGGTCATTGTGATTACACCGATCATGGAATATTGTGATGACAGTGGTCATGGAGCATTGTAATGAGAGGGGCCATGGAGCATTGTGATGACAGGGGTCATGGGGCATTGTGATGACAGTGGTCATGGAGCATTGTGATGAAAGGTGTCATGGAGCACTGTGATGATAGGGGCCATGTATAATTGTGATGACAAAGGCCATGGAGCATTGTGATGACAGTTGTCATGGAGCATTGTGTTGAAAGGGGCATAGAGCATTGTGACGACAATGGTCATGGAGCATTGTGATGACTGGTATCATGGAGCATTGTTCTGAAAAAGGTCATGGGGCAGTGTAATGACAAGTATCATGGAGCCTGTGATGAAAGGAGTCATGGAGCATTGTGATTAAAAGGATCATGAGGCATTTTGATGACAAGAGTCATGGAACATTGTGGTGACAGGGATAATGGAGCATTGTGATGACAAGGGCTATGGAGCATTGTGATGACTGGGATCATGGGGCATGGTGATGACAGTGGTCATGGAGCATTGTGATGACAAAGACCACGGAGCATTGTGATGACAGGTGTCATGGAGCATTGTGATGACAGGGGTCATGGATCACTACGATGACATGGGTAATGGAGCATTGTGATGATACGGGCATGGAGCATTGTGATGACAGGTGTCATGCAGCATTGTGATGACAGGGGTCATGCAGCATTGTGATGACATGGGCATGGAGCATTGTGATGACAAGAGTTCTGGAGCATTTTGAGGACAAGGCATGGATCATTGTGATTACAGGGGCCATGAAGCATTGAGATGACAAGGGAATGGAGCATTGTGATGAAAGCGGTCCTGGAGAATTGTGAGGAAACGGGTCATGGATTATTGTGATGGAAGGGTTCCTGGAGCATGGTGATGACAAGTGCCATGGAGCATTTTAATGAAAGGGGTACTGGAGCATTGTACAGAAATGGTTCATGGATCTTCGTGATTACACGGATCATGGAATATTGTGATGACAAGGGTTTCGGAGCATTGTGATGACAGGGGTCATGGAGCATTGTAATACCAGGGGTGATGGGGCATTGTGATGACAGAAGTCATAGAATATTGTGATGACAACGGCCATGGCGCATTGTCATGAAAGGTCTTATCTGGCATTGTGATGAGAGTGGTCATGGAGCATTGTGATAAAAGTTGTCCTGAAGCACTGTTATTACAGGGGCCATGTAGAATTTTGATGACAAAGGCCATGGAGCATCGGGATGACAGTCATCATGCAGCAATTTGATGAAAGTGGTCACGGAGCATTGTGATGAAATGCGTCATGCAACATTGTGAAGATAAGTATCATGGAGCATTGTGATGACAAGGGCCATGGCCAATTCTGATGACAGGTGTCATGGAGCATTGTGATGACAGTGGTCATCTATCATTATGATGAAATGTATCACGGAGCACTGTGATGACAGGGGCCATGGAGCATTGTGATGACATGGGCATGGAGCATTATGATGACAAGAGTTCTGGAGCATTGTGATGACAAGGGTATGGAACATTGTGATTACAAGGGACCAGGAGCATTGTGATTACATGGGCAGTGAATATTGTGATGACAGGGGTTATGGAGCATTGTGATGACAGGGGTCATGGGGCGTTGTGATGACAGTGGTCATCTAGAATTGTGATGAAAGGTAACATGGAGCACTGTGATAACAGGGGCCATGGAGCATTGTGATGACAAAGGCCATGGAGCATTTTGATGAAAAATGTCATGGAGAATTGTGAAGAGACGGGCATCGAGCATTATGATGACAAGAGTTCTGGAGCATTGTGTTGACAAGGGAATGGAGCATTGTGATTCCAGGGACCATGGAGGACAGTGATGACATCTGTCATGGAACATTGTGCTGACAGGGGCCATGGAGCATTGTGATGACAACTGTCATGGAACATTGTGATGACAGGGTTCATGGAGCATTGGGATTACAGGGACCATGTAGCATTGCGAATGCATACGCTATGGAGCATTGTGATGACAGGAGTCAAGGAGCATTGTGATGTAAGTTGTCATGGATCATTGTGATGACAAGTGTCCTGGACCATTGTGATGACACGGGTCATGGAGCATTGTGATGACAAGGGCCATGGCGAATTGTGATGACATGTGTCTTGGGGCATTGTGATGACAGTGGTCATCTAGAATTGTGATGAAAGGTATCATGGAGCACTGTGATGACAGGGTCCATGGAATATTGTGATGACAAGGCCATGGAACATTGTGATGACAAGTATCATGGAGCTTTGTGATGTCACGGGCATTCATCATTACGATGACAAGAGTTCTGGAGCATTGTGATGACTAGGTCATGGAGCATTGTGATTACAGGGGTCATGGAGCATTGTGATGACAAGTGTCATGGAACATTGTGATGACATGTTTCATGGAGCATTGTGATTAAAGGGGCCATGGAGCATTTTGATGACAAGGGCAGGCGAACCTTTTGATTACATTGGTAATGGAGCATTGTGATGACATGGGCAAGGAACACTGTGATGACAGGTGTAATGGAACCTTGTGATTACAGGGGACATGGAGCATTTTGATGACATGGGCAGGCAACATTGAGGTGACAGGTGTCATGGAGCATTGTGATGACAATTGTCATGTAACGTTGTGCTGACAGGGATCATGGAGCATTGTGATGAGACGGACATTGGAGCATTGTGATGACAGGCATACTGGAGCCTTCTGAGGAAAGGTGTCATGGGTCATTGTGATTACACCGATCATGGAATATTGTGATGACAGTGGTCATGGAGCATTGTAATGACAGGGGCCATGGAGCATTGTGATGACAGGGGTCATGGGGCATTGTGATGACAGTGGTCATGGAGCATTGTGATGAAAGGTGTCATGGAGCACTGTGATGATAGGGGCCATGTATAATTGTGATGACAAAGGCCATGGAGCATTGTGATGACAGTTGTCATGGAGCATTGTGTTGAAAGGGGCATAGAGCATTGTGACGACAATGGTCATGGAGCATTGTGATGACTGGTATCATGGAGCATTGTTCTGAAAAAGGTCATGGGGCAGTGTAATGACAAGTATCATGGAGCCTGTGATGAAAGGAGTCATGGAGCATTGTGATTAAAAGGATCATGAGGCATTTTGATGACAAGAGTCATGGAATATTGTGGTGACAGAGATAATGGAGCATTGTGATGACAAGGGCTATGGAGCATTGTGATGACTGGGATCATGGGGCATGGTGATGACAGTGGTCATGGAGCATTGTGATGACAAAGACCACGGAGCATTGTGATGACAGGTGTCATGGAGCATTGTGATGACAGGGGTCATGGATCACTACGATGACATGGGTAATGGAGCATTGTGATGATACGGGCATGGAGCATTGTGATGACAGGTGTCATGCAGCATTGTGATGACAGGGGTCATGCAGCATTGTGATGACATGGGCATGGAGCATTGTGATGACAAGAGTTCTGGAGCATTTTGAGGACAAGGCATGGATCATTGTGATTACAGGGGCCATGAAGCATTGAGATGACAAGGGAATGGAGCATTGTGATGAAAGCGGTCCTGGAGAATTGTGAGGAAACGGGTCATGGATTATTGTGATGGAAGGGTTCCTGGAGCATGGTGATGACAAGTGCCATGGAGCAT
The DNA here is from genome assembly GCF_965194805.1 of Balaenoptera borealis. Lineage (NCBI taxonomy): Eukaryota > Metazoa > Chordata > Mammalia > Artiodactyla > Balaenopteridae > Balaenoptera > Balaenoptera borealis. Next base: position 1,558 of record NW_028122104.1, on the reverse strand, counting down.
TTTAATGAAAGGGGTACTGGAGCATTGTACAGAAATGGTTCATGGATCTTCGTGATTACACGGATCATGGAATATTGTGATGACAAGGGTTTCGGAGCATTGTGATGACAGGGGTCATGGAGCATTGTAATAGCAGGGGTGATGGGGCATTGTGATGACAGGGGCATGGAGCATTGTGATGACAGAAGTCATAGAATATTGTGATGACAACGGCCATGGCGCATTGTCATGAAAGGTCTTATCTGGCATTGTGATGAGAGTGGTCATGGAGCATTGTGATAAAAGTTGTCCTGAAGCACTGTTATTACAGGGGCCATGTAGAATTTTGATGACAAAGGCCATGGAGCATCGGGATGACAGGCATCATGCAGCAATTTGATGACAGTGGTCACGGAGCATTGTGATGAAATGCGCCATGGAACATTGTGAAGATAAGTATCATGGAGCATTGTGATGACAAGGGCCATGGCCCATTCTGATGACAGGTGTCATGGAGCATTGTGATGACAGTGGTCATCTATCATTATGATGAAATGTATCACGGAGCACTGTGATGACAGGGGCCATGGAGCATTGTGATGACACGGGCATGGAGCATTATGATGACAAGAGTTCTGGAGCATTGTGATGACAAGGGTATGGAACATTGTGATTACAAGGGACCAGGAGCATTGTGATTACATGGGCAGTGAATATTGTGATGACAGGGGTTATGGAGCATTGTGATGACAGGGGTCATGGGGCATTGTGATGACAGTGGTCATCTAGAATTGTGATGAAAGGTAACATGGAGCACTGTGATAACAGGGGCCATGGAGCATTGTGATGACAAAGGCCATGGAGCATTTTGATGAAAAATGTCATGGAGAATTGTGAAGAGACGGGCAACGAGCATTATGATGACAAGAGTTCTGGAGCATTGTGTTGACAAGGGAATGGAGCATTGTGATTCCAGGGACCATGGAGGACAGTGATGACATCTGTCATGGAACATTGTGCTGACAGGGGCCATGGAGCATTGTGATGACAACTGTCATGGAACATTGTGATGACAGGGTTCATGGAGCATTGGGATTACAGGGACCATGTAGCATTGCGAATGCATACGCTATGGAGCATTGTGATGACAGGAGTCAAGGAGCATTGTGATGTAAGTGGTCATGGATCATTGTGATGACAAGTGTCCTGGACCATTGTGATGACACGGGTCATGGAGCATTGTGATGACAAGGGCCATGGCGAATTGTGATGACATGTGTCTTGGGGCATTGTGATGACAGTGGTCATCTAGAATTGTGATGAAAGGTATCATGGAGCACTGTGATGACAGGGTCCATGGAGTATTGTGATGACAAGGCCATGGAACATTGTGATGACAAGTATCATGGAGCTTTGTGATGTCACGGGCATTCATCATTACGATGACAAGAGTTCTGGAGCATTGTGATGACTAGGTCATGGAGCATTGTGATTACAGGGGTCATGGAGCATTGTGATGACAAGTGTCATGGAACATTGTGATGACATGTTTCATGGAGCATTGTGATTAAAGGGGCCA
>NW_028122105.1:0-53076 GCF_965194805.1 Balaenoptera borealis | reverse complement strand
GCTGGAGATTTGGGACCCATGCGATGGGTACCACGCAGTATTACTTTAAAGGGTCTGCGTTTGCTCACCCAACCTCACCAAACCTCTCAGCCCCAAGAGTGTCCACCCTTATGTCTCATCCAGCTGTGGGTCTAGATATGGTCAATCCAGGTTGCATCACAGCCCCTGAACTCATTGTGTAAGAATTTCTATCTCTTTCACTGTCGTTGTTTCATGGGTTTTTCAAAGTAATTTATTTTCATAATGGGGTTTAGCTGCTTTTCACGGCTGTGTTTATGCCGCTTTCCACCCACTTGACACACTAACAGAGAGATATCAATACATAGGCTTTAAGATTATTACTAGTCAGATATATTCTTGTGCGGTGAATAGGGCGTGTTGAGTCCAGTTCTCTGAGCAAGGAGTAGGTCTTGTCTACTACATATTGGGTTTATGGAACGGTATCTGAGCTAATTTGATACCCTTGTTTTATGTATCACCCCACCTCACCTTTCCCGTTAAGCAGCCATAGTGTGTTTTCTGCATGTGTGACTCTGTTCTGTTTTGTAATTCAGTTCAAGTGTAACGGTTTTTACATTCCCTCTATCAGTGATACCTTATGAGAAGTGTCCTTTTCTGTGTGACTTATTTCACTTAGAATCGTCGTACCTAAATCCACTCATCATGCTGCTACTAACCTTATGACATTGATTTCATGGCTGAGTGATATTCCATTGTACATAAGGACCACAACTTCTTTATCCATTTTTCTCTTTCCTGGGATATTTAAGGTGGAATGAAGTGGAGGTCCTTGTCAACAGAGCAGCCCTCAACTTTGGGGTGCTTGTGTCTTGCTGATTTTTCATTTTCCCAATTTATACCCCCATGAGTGGAAGTGCCCTATGCTCTCTAAGCTGTGTTTTTCAGATGTTTCAGGACACACCGTACACTTCTCCAGAGTGGCTGTTGGCAATTTACATCCCGCCCATCAGTGTAGCAAGGCTCCCATTTCTCCATGGCCTGTCCTGCATTTCTGGTTTTGACACTTTTTTCAGCATGGCCCTTTTGACCGATGGGAAGCGAGACTTCTCTGTAGCGCTGATTTGCCTTTCCAGGTTGCTTGGTTGGCCAAAAAGGGCGTATGCGTTTTTTCCTGAATATATTCAGGAAAAAACGCATACGCCCTTTTTGGCCAAGGGCATCATTGTCAACGTTTTGCCGCTTTTCATGTGCTTTAAAGGCGATTCGTATCTACCTCCTGAAATCTGTTTCGTGCAATTCTGCCTTGATTTCAAATCCTCTTCTTTGCCTTCCCTCAATATATTTGTGGACGAGAGTTATCATTTATAACTCTGCAGGTTTGTGAATTGCAGTGCCCTGAACCTCCATTTTACAACTCGCTTTTTTGGGAGCTGGCCGCAAAAGCGCAGGATGGCTTCAGGCCCTGTTCTGGTTCCGGGGGGCAGGCTGAGCCTGTGGTTAATTCTTCTTCCTGATGGGAAAATAGAGTGACCTGTGCCTGTCCCGACACCAAGAGCTAGTCTCTCGTTGGTTCCCCGTCTTCCCGTTCATCCTCAGGACAAATTGCAACCTGTACGGAACAGGAGGTTAAAGGTGCTGATGCTCCAAGTAGGGAGATTGCTAGTAAAGCGGCTGGAATGGCGAACCCGGGCACAAGGAGATGAGAAATGAGGTGCGTTTTAGAAACCTTTCCCCATCACACGGTGTACCATCTTCTGGGTTTCTCATGCATGTTTTCGATGTAGGAAGATGCCCTTGAAGCTGGAGATTTGGGACCCATGCGATGGGTACCACGCAGTATTACTTTAAAGGGTCTGCGTTTGCTCACCCAACCTCACCAAACCTCTCAGCCCCAAGAGTGTCCACCCTTATGTCTCATCCAGCTGTGGGTCTAGATATGGTCAATCCAGGTTGCATCACAGCCCCTGAACTCATTGTGTAAGAATTTCTATCTCTTTCACTGTCGTTGTTTCATGGGTTTTTCAAAGTAATTTATTTTCATAATGGGGTTTAGCTGCTTTTCACGGCTGTGTTTATGCCGCTTTCCACCCACTTGACACACTAACAGAGAGATATCAATACATAGGCTTTAAGATTATTACTAGTCAGATATATTCTTGTGCGGTGAATAGGGCGTGTTGAGTCCAGTTCTCTGAGCAAGGAGTAGGTCTTGTCTACTACATATTGGGTTTATGGAACGGTATCTGAGCTAATTTGATACCCTTGTTTTATGTATCACCCCACCTCACCTTTCCCGTTAAGCAGCCATAGTGTGTTTTCTGCATGTGTGACTCTGTTCTGTTTTGTAATTCAGTTCAAGTGTAACGGTTTTTACATTCCCTCTATCAGTGATACCTTAGGAGAAGTGTCCTTTTCTGTGTGACTTATTTCACTTAGAATCGTCGTACCTAAATCCACTCATCATGCTGCTACTAACATTATGACACTGATTGCATGGCTGAGTGATATTCCATTGTACATAAGGACCACAACTTCTTTATCCATTTTTCTCTTTCCTGGGATATTTAAGGTGGAATGAAGTGGAGGTCCTTGTCAAAAGAGCAGCCCTCAACTTTGGGGTGCTTGTGTCTTGCTGATTTTTAATTTTCCCAATTTATACCCCCATGAGTGGAAGTGCCCTATGCTCTCTAAGCTGTGTTTTTCAGACGTTTCAGGACACACCGTACACTTCTCCAGAGTGGCTGTTGGCAATTTACATCCCACCCATCAGTGTAGCAAGGCTCCCATTTCTCCATGGCCTGTCCTGCATTTCTGGTTTTGACACTTTTTTCAGCATGGCCCTTTTGACCGATGGGAAGCGAGACTTCTCTGTAGCGCTGATTTGCCTTTCCAGGTTGCTTGGTTGGCCAAAAAGGGCGTATGCGTTTTTTCCTGAATATATTCAGGAAAAAACGCATACGCCCTTTTTGGCCAAGGGCATCATTGTCAACGTTTTGCCGCTTTTCTTGTGCTTTAAAGGCGATTCGTATCTACCTCCTGAAATCTGTTTCGTGCAATTCTGCCTTGATTTCAAATCCTCTTCTTTGCCTTCCCTCAATATATTTGTGGACGAGAGTTATCATTTATAACTCTGCAGGTTTGTGAATTGCAGTGCCCTGAACCTCCATTTTACAACTCGCTTTTTTGGGAGCTGGCCGCAAAAGCGCAGGATGGCTTCAGGCCCTGTTCTGGTTCCGGGGGGCAGGCTGAGCCTGTGGTTAATTCTTCTTCCTGATGGGAAAATAGAGTGACCTGTGCCTGTCCCAACACCAAGAGCTAGTCTCTCGTTGGTTCCCCGTCTTCCCGTTCATCCTCAGGACAAATTGCAACCTGTACAGAACAGGAGGTTAAAGGTGCTGATGCTCCAAGTAGGGAGATTGCTAGTAAAGCGGCTGGAATGGCGAACCCGGGCACAAGGAGATGAGAAATGAGGTGCGTTTTAGAAACCTTTCCCCATCACACGGTGTACCATCTTCTGGGTTTCTCATGCATGTTTTCGATGTAGGAAGATGCCCTTGAAGCTGGAGATTTGGGACCCATGCGATGGGTACCACGCAGTATTACTTTAAAGGGTCTGCGTTTGCTCACCCAACCTCACCAAACCTCTCAGCCCCAAGAGTGTCCACCCTTATGTCTCATCCAGCTGTGGGTCTAGATATGGTCAATCCAGGTTGCATCACAGCCCCTGAACTCATTGTGTAAGAATTTCTGTCTCTTTCACTGTCGTTGTTTCATGGGTTTTTCAAAGTAATTTATTTTCATAATGGGGTTTAGCTGCTTTTCACGGCTGTGTTTATGCCGCTTTCCACCCACTTGACACACTAACAGAGAGATATCAATACATAGGCTTTAAGATTATTACTAGTCAGATATATTCTTGTGCGGTGAATAGGGCGTGTTGAGTCCAGTTCTCTGAGCAAGGAGTAGGTCTTGTCTACTACATATTGGGTTTATGGAACGGTATCTGAGCTAATTTGATACCCTTGTTTTATGTATCACCCCACCTCACCTTTCCCGTTAAGCAGCCATAGTGTGTATTCTGCATGTGTGACTCTGTTCTGTTTTGTAATTCAGTTCAAGTGTAACGGTTTTTACATTCCCTCTATCAGTGATACCTTATGAGAAGTGTCCTTTTCTGTGTGACTTATTTCACTTAGAATCGTCGTACCTAAATCCACTCATCATGCTGCTACTAACATTATGACACTGATTGCATGGCTGAGTGATATTCCATTGTACATAAGGACCACAACTTCTTTATCCATTTTTCTCTTTCCTGGGATATTTAAGGTGGAATGAAGTGGAGGTCCTTGTCAAAAGAGCAGCCCTCAACTTTGGGGTGCTTGTGTCTTGCTGATTTTTAATTTTCCCAATTTATACCCCCATGAGTGGAAGTGCCCTATGCTCTCTAAGCTGTGTTTTTCAGACGTTTCAGGACACACCGTACACTTCTCCAGAGTGGCTGTTGGCAATTTACATCCCACCCATCAGTGTAGCAAGGCTCCCATTTCTCCATGGCCTGTCCTGCATTTCTGGTTTTGACACTTTTTTCAGCATGGCCCTTTTGACCGATGGGAAGCGAGACTTCTCTGTAGCGCTGATTTGCCTTTCCAGGTTGCTTGGTTGGCCAAAAAGGGCGTATGCGTTTTTTCCTGAATATATTCAGGAAAAAACGCATACGCCCTTTTTGGCCAAGGGCATCATTGTCAACGTTTTGCCGCTTTTCTTGTGCTTTAAAGGCGATTCGTATCTACCTCCTGAAATCTGTTTCGTGCAATTCTGCCTTGAATTCAAATCCTCTTCTTTGCCTTCCCTCAATATATTTGTGGACGAGAGTTATCATTTATAACTCTGCAGGTTTGTGAATTGCAGTGCCCTGAACCTCCATTTTACAACTCGCTTTTTTGGGAGCTGGCCGCAAAAGCGCAGGATGGCTTCAGGCCCTGTTCTGGTTCCGGGGGGCAGGCTGAGCCTGTGGTTAATTCTTCTTCCTGATGGGAAAATAGAGTGACCTGTGCCTGTCCCGACACCAAGAGCTAGTCTCTCGTTGGTTCCCCGTCTTCCCGTTCATCCTCAGGACAAATTGCAACCTGTACGGAACAGGAGGTTAAAGGTGCTGATGCTCCAAGTAGGGAGATTGCTAGTAAAGCGGCTGGAATGGCGAACCCGGGCACAAGGAGATGAGAAATGAGGTGCGTTTTAGAAACCTTTCCCCATCACACGGTGTACCATCTTCTGGGTTTCTCATGCATGTTTTCGATGTAGGAAGATGCCCTTGAAGCTGGAGATTTGGGACCCATGCGATGGGTACCACGCAGTATTACTTTAAAGGGTCTGCGTTTGCTCACCCAACCTCACCAAACCTCTCAGCCCCAAGAGTGTCCACCCTTATGTCTCATCCAGCTGTGGGTCTAGATATGGTCAATCCAGGTTGCATCACAGCCCCTGAACTCATTGTGTAAGAATTTCTGTCTCTTTCACTGTCGTTGTTTCATGGGTTTTTCAAAGTAATTTAATTTCATAATGGGGTTTAGCTGCTTTTCATGGCTGTGTTTATGCCGCTTTCCACCCACTTGACACACTAACAGAGAGATATCAATACATAGGCTTTAAGATTATTACTAGTCAGATATATTCTTGTGCGGTGAATAGGGCGTGTTGAGTCCAGTTCTCTGAGCAAGGAGTAGGTCTTGTCTACTACATATTGGGTTTATGGAACGGTATCTGAGCTAATTTGATACCCTTGTTTTATGTATCACCCCACCTCACCTTTCCCGTTAAGCAGCCATAGTGTGTATTCTGCATGTGTGACTCTGTTCTGTTTTGTAATTCAGTTCAAGTGTAACGGTTTTTACATTCCCTCTATCAGTGATACCTTATGAGAAGTGTCCTTTTCTGTGTGACTTATTTCACTTAGAATCGTCGTACCTAAATCCACTCATCATGCTGCTACTAACATTATGACACTGATTGCATGGCTGAGTGATATTCCATTGTACATAAGGACCACAACTTCTTTATCCATTTTTCTCTTTCCTGGGATATTTAAGGTGGAATGAAGTGGAGGTCCTTGTCAAAAGAGCAGCCCTCAACTTTGGGGTGCTTGTGTCTTGCTGATTTTTAATTTTCCCAATTTATACCCCCATGAGTGGAAGTGCCCTATGCTCTCTAAGCTGTGTTTTTCAGACGTTTCAGGACACACCGTACACTTCTCCAGAGTGGCTGTTGGCAATTTACATCCCACCCATCAGTGTAGCAAGGCTCCCATTTCTCCATGGCCTGTCCTGCATTTCTGGTTTTGACACTTTTTTCAGCATGGCCCTTTTGACCGATGGGAAGCGAGACTTCTCTGTAGCGCTGATTTGCCTTTCCAGGTTGCTTGGTTGGCCAAAAAGGGCGTATGCGTTTTTTCCTGAATATATTCAGGAAAAAACGCATACGCCCTTTTTGGCCAAGGGCATCATTGTCAACGTTTTGCCGCTTTTCTTGTGCTTTAAAGGCGATTCGTATCTACCTCCTGAAATCTGTTTCGTGCAATTCTGCCTTGATTTCAAATCCTCTTCTTTGCCTTCCCTCAATATATTTGTGGACGAGAGTTATCATTTATAACTCTGCAGGTTTGTGAATTGCAGTGCCCTGAACCTCCATTTTACAACTCGCTTTTTTGGGAGCTGGCCGCAAAAGCGCAGGATGGCTTCAGGCCCTGTTCTGGTTCCGGGGGGCAGGCTGAGCCTGTGGTTAATTCTTCTTCCTGATGGGAAAATAGAGTGACCTGTGCCTGTCCCGACACCAAGAGCTAGTCTCTCGTTGGTTCCCCGTCTTCCCGTTCATCCTCAGGACAAATTGCAACCTGTACGGAACAGGAGGTTAAAGGTGCTGATGCTCCAAGTAGGGAGATTGCTAGTAAAGCGGCTGGAATGGCGAACCCGGGCACAAGGAGATGAGAAATGAGGTGCGTTTTAGAAACCTTTCCCCATCACACGGTGTACCATCTTCTGGGTTTCTCATGCATGTTTTCGATGTAGGAAGATGCCCTTGAAGCTGGAGATTTGGGACCCATGCGATGGGTACCACGCAGTATTACTTTAAAGGGTCTGCGTTTGCTCACCCAACCTCACCAAACCTCTCAGCCCCAAGAGTGTCCACCCTTATGTCTCATCCAGCTGTGGGTCTAGATATGGTCAATCCAGGTTGCATCACAGCCCCTGAACTCATTGTGTAAGAATTTCTATCTCTTTCACTGTCGTTGTTTCATGGGTTTTTCAAAGTAATTTATTTTCATAATGGGGTTTAGCTGCTTTTCACGGCTGTGTTTATGCCGCTTTCCACCCACTTGACACACTAACAGAGAGATATCAATACATAGGCTTTAAGATTATTACTAGTCAGATATATTCTTGTGCGGTGAATAGGGCGTGTTGAGTCCAGTTCTCTGAGCAAGGAGTAGGTCTTGTCTACTACATATTGGGTTTATGGAACGGTATCTGAGCTAATTTGATACCCTTGTTTTATGTATCACCCCACCTCACCTTTCCCGTTAAGCAGCCATAGTGTGTTTTCTGCATGTGTGACTCTGTTCTGTTTTGTAATTCAGTTCAAGTGTAACGGTTTTTACATTCCCTCTATCAGTGATACCTTATGAGAAGTGTCCTTTTCTGTGTGACTTATTTCACTTAGAATCGTCGTACCTAAATCCACTCATCATGCTGCTACTAACCTTATGACATTGATTTCATGGCTGAGTGATATTCCATTGTACATAAGGACCACAACTTCTTTATCCATTTTTCTCTTTCCTGGGATATTTAAGGTGGAATGAAGTGGAGGTCCTTGTCAACAGAGCAGCCCTCAACTTTGGGGTGCTTGTGTCTTGCTGATTTTTCATTTTCCCAATTTATACCCCCATGAGTGGAAGTGCCCTATGCTCTCTAAGCTGTGTTTTTCAGATGTTTCAGGACACACCGTACACTTCTCCAGAGTGGCTGTTGGCAATTTACATCCCGCCCATCAGTGTAGCAAGGCTCCCATTTCTCCATGGCCTGTCCTGCATTTCTGGTTTTGACACTTTTTTCAGCATGGCCCTTTTGACCGATGGGAAGCGAGACTTCTCTGTAGCGCTGATTTGCCTTTCCAGGTTGCTTGGTTGGCCAAAAAGGGCGTATGCGTTTTTTCCTGAATATATTCAGGAAAAAACGCATACGCCCTTTTTGGCCAAGGGCATCATTGTCAACGTTTTGCCGCTTTTCATGTGCTTTAAAGGCGATTCGTATCTACCTCCTGAAATCTGTTTCGTGCAATTCTGCCTTGATTTCAAATCCTCTTCTTTGCCTTCCCTCAATATATTTGTGGACGAGAGTTATCATTTATAACTCTGCAGGTTTGTGAATTGCAGTGCCCTGAACCTCCATTTTACAACTCGCTTTTTTGGGAGCTGGCCGCAAAAGCGCAGGATGGCTTCAGGCCCTGTTCTGGTTCCGGGGGGCAGGCTGAGCCTGTGGTTAATTCTTCTTCCTGATGGGAAAATAGAGTGACCTGTGCCTGTCCCGACACCAAGAGCTAGTCTCTCGTTGGTTCCCCGTCTTCCCGTTCATCCTCAGGACAAATTGCAACCTGTACGGAACAGGAGGTTAAAGGTGCTGATGCTCCAAGTAGGGAGATTGCTAGTAAAGCGGCTGGAATGGCGAACCCGGGCACAAGGAGATGAGAAATGAGGTGCGTTTTAGAAACCTTTCCCCATCACACGGTGTACCATCTTCTGGGTTTCTCATGCATGTTTTCGATGTAGGAAGATGCCCTTGAAGCTGGAGATTTGGGACCCATGCGATGGGTACCACGCAGTATTACTTTAAAGGGTCTGCGTTTGCTCACCCAACCTCACCAAACCTCTCAGCCCCAAGAGTGTCCACCCTTATGTCTCATCCAGCTGTGGGTCTAGATATGGTCAATCCAGGTTGCATCACAGCCCCTGAACTCATTGTGTAAGAATTTCTATCTCTTTCACTGTCGTTGTTTCATGGGTTTTTCAAAGTAATTTATTTTCATAATGGGGTTTAGCTGCTTTTCACGGCTGTGTTTATGCCGCTTTCCACCCACTTGACACACTAACAGAGAGATATCAATACATAGGCTTTAAGATTATTACTAGTCAGATATATTCTTGTGCGGTGAATAGGGCGTGTTGAGTCCAGTTCTCTGAGCAAGGAGTAGGTCTTGTCTACTACATATTGGGTTTATGGAACGGTATCTGAGCTAATTTGATACCCTTGTTTTATGTATCACCCCACCTCACCTTTCCCGTTAAGCAGCCATAGTGTGTTTTCTGCATGTGTGACTCTGTTCTGTTTTGTAATTCAGTTCAAGTGTAACGGTTTTTACATTCCCTCTATCAGTGATACCTTAGGAGAAGTGTCCTTTTCTGTGTGACTTATTTCACTTAGAATCGTCGTACCTAAATCCACTCATCATGCTGCTACTAACATTATGACACTGATTTCATGGCTGAGTGATATTCCATTGTACATAAGGACCACAACTTCTTTATCCATTTTTCTCTTTCCTGGGATATTGAAGGTGGAATGAAGTGGAGGTCCTTGTCAAAAGAGCAGCCCTCAACTTTGGGGTGCTTGTGTCTTGCTGATTTTTAATTTTCCCAATTTATACCCCCATGAGTGGAAGTGCCCTATGCTCTCTAAGCTGTGTTTTTCAGACGTTTCAGGACACACCGTACACTTCTCCAGAGTGGCTGTTGGCAATTTACATCCCACCCATCAGTGTAGCAAGGCTCCCATTTCTCCATGGCCTGTCCTGCATTTCTGGTTTTGACACTTTTTTCAGCATGGCCCTTTTGACCGATGGGAAGCGAGACTTCTCTGTAGCGCTGATTTGCCTTTCCAGGTTGCTTGGTTGGCCAAAAAGGGCGTATGCGTTTTTTCCTGAATATATTCAGGAAAAAACGCATACGCCCTTTTTGGCCAAGGGCATCATTGTCAACGTTTTGCCGCTTTTCTTGTGCTTTAAAGGCGATTCGTATCTACCTCCTGAAATCTGTTTCGTGCAATTCTGCCTTGATTTCAAATCCTCTTCTTTGCCTTCCCTCAATATATTTGTGGACGAGAGTTATCATTTATAACTCTGCAGGTTTGTGAATTGCAGTGCCCTGAACCTCCATTTTACAACTCGCTTTTTTGGGAGCTGGCCGCAAAAGCGCAGGATGGCTTCAGGCCCTGTTCTGGTTCCGGGGGGCAGGCTGAGCCTGTGGTTAATTCTTCTTCCTGATGGGAAAATAGAGTGACCTGTGCCTGTCCCGACACCAAGAGCTAGTCTCTCGTTGGTTCCCCGTCTTCCCGTTCATCCTCAGGACAAATTGCAACCTGTACGGAACAGGAGGTTAAAGGTGCTGATGCTCCAAGTAGGGAGATTGCTAGTAAAGCGGCTGGAATGGCGAACCCGGGCACAAGGAGATGAGAAATGAGGTGCGTTTTAGAAACCTTTCCCCATCACACGGTGTACCATCTTCTGGGTTTCTCATGCATGTTTTCGATGTAGGAAGATGCCCTTGAAGCTGGAGATTTGGGACCCATGCGATGGGTACCACGCAGTATTACTTTAAAGGGTCTGCGTTTGCTCACCCAACCTCACCAAACCTCTCAGCCCCAAGAGTGTCCACCCTTATGTCTCATCCAGCTGTGGGTCTAGATATGGTCAATCCAGGTTGCATCACAGCCCCTGAACTCATTGTGTAAGAATTTCTATCTCTTTCACTGTCGTTGTTTCATGGGTTTTTCAAAGTAATTTATTTTCGTAATGGGGTTTAGCTGCTTTTCACGGCTGTGTTTATGCCGCTTTCCACCCACTTGACACACTAACAGAGAGATATCAATACATAGGCTTTAAGATTATTACTAGTCAGATATATTCTTGTGCGGTGAATAGGGCGTGTTGAGTCCAGTTCTCTGAGCAAGGAGTAGGTCTTGTCTACTACATATTGGGTTTATGGAACGGTATCTGAGCTAATTTGATACCCTTGTTTTATGTATCACCCCACCTCACCTTTCCCGTTAAGCAGCCATAGTGTGTTTTCTGCATGTGTGACTCTGTTCTGTTTTGTAATTCAGTTCAAGTGTAACGGTTTTTACATTCCCTCTATCAGTGATACCTTATGAGAAGTGTCCTTTTCTGTGTGACTTATTTCACTTAGAATCGTCGTACCTAAATCCACTCATCATGCTGCTACTAACCTTATGACATTGATTTCATGGCTGAGTGATATTCCATTGTACATAAGGACCACAACTTCTTTATCCATTTTTCTCTTTCCTGGGATATTTAAGGTGGAATGAAGTGGAGGTCCTTGTCAACAGAGCAGCCCTCAACTTTGGGGTGCTTGTGTCTTGCTGATTTTTCATTTTCCCAATTTATACCCCCATGAGTGGAAGTGCCCTATGCTCTCTAAGCTGTGTTTTTCAGATGTTTCAGGACACACCGTACACTTCTCCAGAGTGGCTGTTGGCAATTTACATCCCGCCCATCAGTGTAGCAAGGCTCCCATTTCTCCATGGCCTGTCCTGCATTTCTGGTTTTGACACTTTTTTCAGCATGGCCCTTTTGACCGATGGGAAGCGAGACTTCTCTGTAGCGCTGATTTGCCTTTCCAGGTTGCTTGGTTGGCCAAAAAGGGCGTATGCGTTTTTTCCTGAATATATTCAGGAAAAAACGCATACGCCCTTTTTGGCCAAGGGCATCATTGTCAACGTTTTGCCGCTTTTCATGTGCTTTAAAGGCGATTCGTATCTACCTCCTGAAATCTGTTTCGTGCAATTCTGCCTTGATTTCAAATCCTCTTCTTTGCCTTCCCTCAATATATTTGTGGACGAGAGTTATCATTTATAACTCTGCAGGTTTGTGAATTGCAGTGCCCTGAACCTCCATTTTACAACTCGCTTTTTTGGGAGCTGGCCGCAAAAGCGCAGGATGGCTTCAGGCCCTGTTCTGGTTCCGGGGGGCAGGCTGAGCCTGTGGTTAATTCTTCTTCCTGATGGGAAAATAGAGTGACCTGTGCCTGTCCCGACACCAAGAGCTAGTCTCTCGTTGGTTCCCCGTCTTCCCGTTCATCCTCAGGACAAATTGCAACCTGTACGGAACAGGAGGTTAAAGGTGCTGATGCTCCAAGTAGGGAGATTGCTAGTAAAGCGGCTGGAATGGCGAACCCGGGCACAAGGAGATGAGAAATGAGGTGCGTTTTAGAAACCTTTCCCCATCACACGGTGTACCATCTTCTGGGTTTCTCATGCATGTTTTCGATGTAGGAAGATGCCCTTGAAGCTGGAGATTTGGGACCCATGCGATGGGTACCACGCAGTATTACTTTAAAGGGTCTGCGTTTGCTCACCCAACCTCACCAAACCTCTCAGCCCCAAGAGTGTCCACCCTTATGTCTCATCCAGCTGTGGGTCTAGATATGGTCAATCCAGGTTGCATCACAGCCCCTGAACTCATTGTGTAAGAATTTCTATCTCTTTCACTGTCGTTGTTTCATGGGTTTTTCAAAGTAATTTATTTTCATAATGGGGTTTAGCTGCTTTTCACGGCTGTGTTTATGCCGCTTTCCACCCACTTGACACACTAACAGAGAGATATCAATACATAGGCTTTAAGATTATTACTAGTCAGATATATTCTTGTGCGGTGAATAGGGCGTGTTGAGTCCAGTTCTCTGAGCAAGGAGTAGGTCTTGTCTACTACATATTGGGTTTATGGAACGGTATCTGAGCTAATTTGATACCCTTGTTTTATGTATCACCCCACCTCACCTTTCCCGTTAAGCAGCCATAGTGTGTTTTCTGCATGTGTGACTCTGTTCTGTTTTGTAATTCAGTTCAAGTGTAACGGTTTTTACATTCCCTCTATCAGTGATACCTTAGGAGAAGTGTCCTTTTCTGTGTGACTTATTTCACTTAGAATCGTCGTACCTAAATCCACTCATCATGCTGCTACTAACATTATGACATTGATTTCATGGCTGAGTGATATTCCATTGTACATAAGGACCACAACTTCTTTATCCATTTTTCTCTTTCCTGGGATATTTAAGGTGGAATGAAGTGGAGGTCCTTGTCAACAGAGCAGTCCTCAACTTTGGGGTGCTTGTGTCTTGCTGATTTTTCATTTTCCCAATTTATACCCCCATGAGTGGAAGTGCCCTATGCTCTCTAAGCTGTGTTTTTCAGATGTTTCAGGACACACCGTACACTTCTCCAGTGTGGCTGTTGGCAATTTACATCCCGCCCATCAGAGTAGCAAGGCTCCCATTTCTCCATGGCCTGTCCTGCATTTCTGGTTTTGACACTTTTTTCAGCATGGCCCTTTTGACCGATGGGAAGCGAGACTTCTCTGTAGCGCTGATTTGCCTTTCCAGGTTGCTTGGTTGGCCAAAAAGTGCGTATGCGTTTTTTCCTGAATATATTCAGGAAAAAACGCATACGCCCTTTTTGGCCAAGGGCATCATTGTCATCGTTTTGCCGCTTTTCATGTGCTTTAAAGGCGATTCGTATCTACCTCCTGAAATCTGTTTCGTGCAATTCTGCCTTGATTTCAAATCCTCTTCTTTGCCTTCCCTCAATATATTTGTGGACGAGAGTTATCATTTATAACTCTGCAGGTTTGTGAATTGCAGTGCCCTGAACCTCCATTTTACAACTCGCTTTTTTGGGAGCTGGCCGCAAAAGCGCAGGATGGCTTCAGGCCCTGTTCTGGTTCCGGGGGGCAGGCTGAGCCTGTGGTTAATTCTTCTTCCTGATGGGAAAATAGAGTGACCTGTGCCTGTCCCGACACCAAGAGCTAGTCTCTCGTTGGTTCCCCGTCTTCCCGTTCATCCTCAGGACAAATTGCAACCTGTACGGAACAGGAGGTTAAAGGTGCTGATGCTCCAAGTAGGGAGATTGCTAGTAAAGCGGCTGGAATGGCGAACCCGGGCACAAGGAGATGAGAAATGAGGTGCGTTTTAGAAACCTTTCCCCATCACACGGTGTACCATCTTCTGGGTTTCTCATGCATGTTTTCGATGTAGGAAGATGCCCTTGAAGCTGGAGATTTGGGACCCATGCGATGGGTACCACGCAGTATTACTTTAAAGGGTCTGCGTTTGCTCACCCAACCTCACCAAACCTCTCAGCCCCAAGAGTGTCCACCCTTATGTCTCATCCAGCTGTGGGTCTAGATATGGTCAATCCAGGTTGCATCACAGCCCCTGAACTCATTGTGTAAGAATTTCTATCTCTTTCACTGTCGTTGTTTCATGGGTTTTTCAAAGTAATTTATTTTCATAATGGGGTTTAGCTGCTTTTCACGGCTGTGTTTATGCCGCTTTCCACCCACTTGACACACTAACAGAGAGATATCAATACATAGGCTTTAAGATTATTACTAGTCAGATATATTCTTGTGCTGTGAATAGGGCGTGTTGAGTCCAGTTCTCTGAGCAAGGAGTAGGTCTTGTCTATTACATATTGGGTTTATGGAACGGTATCTGAGCTAATTTGATACCCTTGTTTTATGTATCACCCCACCTCACCTTTCCCGTTAAGCAGCCATAGTGTGTTTTCTGCATGTGTGACTCTGTTCTGTTTTGTAATTCAGTTCAAGTGTAACGGTTTTTACATTCCCTCCATAAGTGATACCTTATGAGAAGTGTCCTTTTCTGTGTGACTTATTTCACTTAGAATCGTCGTACCTAAATCCACTCATCATGCTGCTACTAACATTATGACATTGATTTCATGGCTGAGTGATATTCCATTGTACATAAGGACCACAACTTCTTTATCCATTTTTCTCTTTCCTGGGATATTTAAGGTGGAATGAAGTGGAGGTCCTTGTCAACAGAGCAGCCCTCAACATTGGGGTGCTTGTGTCTTGCTGATTTTTAATTTTCCCAATTTATACCCCCATGAGTGGAAGTGCCCTATGCTCTCTAAGCTGTGTTTTTCAGATGTTTCAGGACACACCGTGCACTTCTCCAGAGTGGCTGTTGGCAATTTACATCCCGCCCATCAGTGTAGCAAGGCTCCCATTTCTCCATGGCCTGTCCTGCATTTCTGGTTTTGACACTATTTTCAGCATGGCCCTTTTGAGCGATGGGAAGCGAGACTTCTCTGTAGCGCTGATTTGCCTTTCCAGGTTGCTTGGTTGGCCAAAAAGGGCGTATGCGTTTTTTCCTGAATATATTCAGGAAAAAACGCATACGCCCTTTTTGGCCAAGGGCATCATTGTCAACGTTTTGCCGCTTTTCATGTGCTTTAAAGGCGATTCGTATCTACCTCCTGAAATCTGTTTCGTGCAATTCTGCCTTGATTTCAAATCCTCTTCTTTGCCTTCCCTCAATATATTTGTGGACGAGAGTTATCATTTATAACTCTGCAGGTTTGTGAATTGCAGTGCCCTGAACCTCCATTTTACAACTCGCTTTTTTGGGAGCTGGCCGCAAAAGCGCAGGATGGCTTCAGGCCCTGTTCTGGTTCCGGGGGGCAGGCTGAGCCTGTGGTTAATTCTTCTTCCTGATGGGAAAATAGAGTGACCTGTGCCTGTCCCAACACCAAGAGCTAGTCTCTCGTTGGTTCCCCGTCTTCCCGTTCATCCTCAGGACAAATTGCAACCTGTACAGAACAGGAGGTTAAAGGTGCTGATGCTCCAAGTAGGGAGATTGCTAGTAAAGCGGCTGGAATGGCGAACCCGGGCACAAGGAGATGAGAAATGAGGTGCGTTTTAGAAACCTTTCCCCATCACACGGTGTACCATCTTCTGGGTTTCTCATGCATGTTTTCGATGTAGGAAGATGCCCTTGAAGCTGGAGATTTGGGACCCATGCGATGGGTACCACGCAGTATTACTTTAAAGGGTCTGCGTTTGCTCACCCAACCTCACCAAACCTCTCAGCCCCAAGAGTGTCCACCCTTATGTCTCATCCAGCTGTGGGTCTAGATATGGTCAATCCAGGTTGCATCACAGCCCCTGAACTCATTGTGTAAGAATTTCTATCTCTTTCACTGTCGTTGTTTCATGGGTTTTTCAAAGTAATTTATTTTCATAATGGGGTTTAGCTGCTTTTCACGGCTGTGTTTATGCCGCTTTCCACCCACTTGACACACTAACAGAGAGATATCAATACATAGGCTTTAAGATTATTACTAGTCAGATATATTCTTGTGCTGTGAATAGGGCGTGTTGAGTCCAGTTCTCTGAGCAAGGAGTAGGTCTTGTCTATTACATATTGGGTTTATGGAACGGTATCTGAGCTAATTTGATACCCTTGTTTTATGTATCACCCCACCTCACCTTTCCCGTTAAGCAGCCATAGTGTGTTTTCTGCATGTGTGACTCTGTTCTGTTTTGTAATTCAGTTCAAGTGTAACGGTTTTTACATTCCCTCCATAAGTGATACCTTATGAGAAGTGTCCTTTTCTGTGTGACTTATTTCACTTAGAATCGTCGTACCTAAATCCACTCATCATGCTGCTACTAACATTATGACATTGATTTCATGGCTGAGTGATATTCCATTGTACATAAGGACCACAACTTCTTTATCCATTTTTCTCTTTCCTGGGATATTTAAGGTGGAATGAAGTGGAGGTCCTTGTCAACAGAGCAGCCCTCAACATTGGGGTGCTTGTGTCTTGCTGATTTTTAATTTTCCCAATTTATACCCCCATGAGTGGAAGTGCCCTATGCTCTCTAAGCTGTGTTTTTCAGATGTTTCAGGACACACCGTGCACTTCTCCAGAGTGGCTGTTGGCAATTTACATCCCGCCCATCAGTGTAGCAAGGCTCCCATTTCTCCATGGCCTGTCCTGCATTTCTGGTTTTGACACTATTTTCAGCATGGCCCTTTTGAGCGATGGGAAGCGAGACTTCTCTGTAGCGCTGATTTGCCTTTCCAGGTTGCTTGGTTGGCCAAAAAGGGCGTATGCGTTTTTTCCTGAATATATTCAGGAAAAAACGCATACGCCCTTTTTGGCCAAGGGCATCATTGTCAACGTTTTGCCGCTTTTCATGTGCTTTAAAGGCGATTCGTATCTACCTCCTGAAATCTGTTTCGTGCAATTCTGCCTTGATTTCAAATCCTCTTCTTTGCCTTCCCTCAATATATTTGTGGACGAGAGTTATCATTTATAACTCTGCAGGTTTGTGAATTGCAGTGCCCTGAACCTCCATTTTACACCTCGCTTTTTTGGGAGCTGGCCGCAAAAGCGCAGGATGGCTTCAGGCCCTGTTCTGGTTCCGGGGGGCAGGCTGAGCCTGTGGTTAATTCTTCTTCCTGATGGGAAAATAGAGTGACCTGTGCCTGTCCCAACACCAAGAGCTAGTCTCTCGTTGGTTCCCCGTCTTCCCGTTCATCCTCAGGACAAATTGCAACCTGTACAGAACAGGAGGTTAAAGGTGCTGATGCTCCAAGTAGGGAGATTGCTAGTAAAGCGGCTGGAATGGCGAACCCGGGCACAAGGAGATGAGAAATGAGGTGCGTTTTAGAAACCTTTCCCCATCACACGGTGTACCATCTTCTGGGTTTCTCATGCATGTTTTCGATGTAGGAAGATGCCCTTGAAGCTGGAGATTTGGGACCCATGCGATGGGTACCACGCAGTATTACTTTAAAGGGTCTGCGTTTGCTCACCCAACCTCACCAAACCTCTCAGCCCCAAGAGTGTCCACCCTTATGTCTCATCCAGCTGTGGGTCTAGATATGGTCAATCCAGGTTGCATCACAGCCCCTGAACTCATTGTGTAAGAATTTCTATCTCTTTCACTGTCGTTGTTTCATGGGTTTTTCAAAGTAATTTATTTTCATAATGGGGTTTAGCTGCTTTTCACGGCTGTGTTTATGCCGCTTTCCACCCACTTGACACACTAACAGAGAGATATCAATACATAGGCTTTAAGATTATTACTAGTCAGATATATTCTTGTGCGGTGAATAGGGCGTGTTGAGTCCAGTTCTCTGAGCAAGGAGTAGGTCTTGTCTACTACATATTGGGTTTATGGAACGGTATCTGAGCTAATTTGATACCCTTGTTTTATGTATCACCCCACCTCACCTTTCCCGTTAAGCAGCCATAGTGTGTATTCTGCATGTGTGACTCTGTTCTGTTTTGTAATTCAGTTCAAGTGTAACGGTTTTTACATTCCTTCTATCAGTGATACCTTATGAGAAGTGTCCTTTTCTGTGTGACTTATTTCACTTAGAATCGTCGTACCTAAATCCACTCATCATGCTGCTACTAACCTTATGACATTGATTTCATGGCTGAGTGATATTCCATTGTACATAAGGACCACAACTTCTTTATCCATTTTTCTCTTTCCTGGGATATTTAAGGTGGAATGAAGTGGAGGTCCTTGTCAACAGAGCAGCCCTCAACTTTGGGGTGCTTGTGTCTTGCTGATTTTTCATTTTCCCAATTTATACCCCCATGAGTGGAAGTGCCCTATGCTCTCTAAGCTGTGTTTTTCAGATGTTTCAGGACACACCGTGCACTTCTCCAGAGTGGCTGTTGGCAATTTACATCCCGCCCATCAGTGTAGCAAGGCTCCCATTTCTCCATGGCCTGTCCTGCATTTCTGGTTTTGACACTTTTTTCAGCATGGCCCTTTTGACCGATGGGAAGCGAGACTTCTCTGTAGCGCTGATTTGCCTTTCCAGGTTGCTTGGTTAGCCAAAAAGGGCGTATGCGTTTTTTCCTGAATATATTCAGGAAAAAACGCATACGCCCTTTTTGGCCAAGGGCATCATTGTCAACGTTTTGCCGCTTTTCATGTGCTTTAAAGGCGATTCGTATCTACCTCCTGAAATCTGTTTCGTGCAATTCTGCCTTGATTTCAAATCCTCTTCTTTGCCTTCCCTCAATATATTTGTGGACGAGAGTTATCATTTATAACTCTGCAGGTTTGTGAATTGCAGTGCCCTGAACCTCCATTTTACAACTCGCTTTTTTGGGAGCTGGTCGCAAAAGCGCAGGATGGCTTCAGGCCCTGTTCTGGTTCCGGGGGGCAGGCTGAGCCTGTGGTTAATTCTTCTTCCTGATGGGAAAATAGAGTGACCTGTGCCTGTCCCGACACCAAGAGCTAGTCTCTCGTTGGTTCCCCGTCTTCCCGTTCATCCTCAGGACAAATTGCAACCTGTACGGAACAGGAGGTTAAAGGTGCTGATGCTCCAAGTAGGGAGCTTGCTAGTAAAGTGGCTGGAATGGCGAACCCGGGCACAAGGAGATGAGAAATGAGGTGCGTTTTAGAAACCTTTCCCCATCACACGGTGTACCATCTTCTGGGTTTCTCATGCATGTTTTCGATGTAGGAAGATGCCCTTGAAGCTGGAGATTTGGGACCCATGGGATGGGTACCACGCAGTATTACTTTAAAGGGTCTGCGTTTGCTCACCCAACCTCACCAAACCTCTCAGCCCCAAGAGTGTCCACCCTTATGTCTCATCCAGCTGTGGGTCTAGATATGGTCAATCCAGGTTGCATCACAGCCCCTGAACTCATTGTGTAAGAATTTCTATCTCTTTCACTGTCATTGTTTCATTGGTTTTTCAAAGTAATTTATTTTCATAATGGGGTTTAGCTGCTTTTCACGGCTGTGTTTATGCCGCTTTCCACCCACTTGACACACTAATAGAGAGATATCAATACATAGGCTTTAAGATTATTACTAGTCAGATATATTCTTGTGCTGTGAATAGGGCGTGTTGAGTCCAGTTCTCTGAGCAAGGAGTAGGTCTTGTCTATTACATATTGGGTTTATGGAACGGTATCTGAGCTAATTTGATACCCTTGTTTTATGTATCACCCCACCTCACCTTTCCCGTTAAGCAGCCATAGTGTGTTTTCTGCATGTGTGACTCTGTTCTGTTTTGTAATTCAGTTCAAGTGTAACGGTTTTTACATTCCCTCTATCAGTGATACCTTAGGAGAAGTGTCCTTTTCTGTGTGACTTATTTCACTTAGAATCGTCGTACCTAAATCCACTCATCATGCTGCTACTAACATTATGACATTGATTTCATGGCTGAGTGATATTGCATTGTACATAAGGACCACAACTTCTTTATCCATTTTTCTCTTTCCTGGGATATTTAAGGTGGAATGAAGTGGAGGTCCTTGTCAACAGAGCAGCCCTCAACTTTGGGGTGCTTGTGTCTTGCTGATATTTCATTTTCCCAATTTATACCCCCATGAGTGGAAGTGCCCTATGCTCTCTAAGCTGTGTTTTTCAGATGTTTCAGGACACACCGTACACTTCTCCAGAGTGGCGGTTGGCAATTTACATCCCGCCCATCAGAGTAGCAAGGCTCCCATTTCTCCATGGCCTGTCCTGCATTTCTGGTTTTGACACTTTTTTCAGCATGGCCCTTTTGACCGATGGGAAGCGAGACTTCTCTGTAGCGCTGATTTGCCTTTCCAGGTTGCTTGGTTGGCCAAAAAGGGCGTATGCGTTTTTTCCTGAATATATTCAGGAAAAAACGCATACGCCCTTTTTGGCCAAGGGCATCATTGTCAACGTTTTGCCGCTTTTCATGTGCTTTAAAGGTGATTCGTATCTACCTCCTGAAATCTGTTTCGTGCAATTCTGACTTGATTTCAAATCCTCTTCT
This sequence comes from Balaenoptera borealis, assembly GCF_965194805.1. Classification (NCBI taxonomy): domain Eukaryota; kingdom Metazoa; phylum Chordata; class Mammalia; order Artiodactyla; family Balaenopteridae; genus Balaenoptera; species Balaenoptera borealis. The sequence goes on along the minus strand of NW_028122105.1, from coordinate 32,432 downwards.
TTGCCTTCCCTCAATATATTTGTGGACGAGAGTTATCATTTATAACTCTGCAGGTTTGTGAATTGCAGTGCCCTGAACCTCCATTTTACAACTCGCTTTTTTGGGAGCTGGCCGCAAAAGCGCAGGATGGCTTCAGGCCCTGTTCTGGTTCCGGGGGGCAGGCTGAGCCTGTGGTTAATTCTTCTTCCTGATGGGAAAATAGAGTGACCTGTGCCTGTCCCGACACCAAGAGCTAGTCTCTCGTTGGTTCCCCGTCTTCCCGTTCATCCTCAGGACAAATTGCAACCTGTACGGAACAGGAGGTTAAAGGTGCTGATGCTCCAAGTAGGGAGATTGCTAGTAAAGTGGCTGGAATGGCGAACCCGGGCACAAGGAGATGAGAAATGAGGTGCGTTTTAGAAACCTTTCCCCATCACACGGTGTACCATCTTCTGGGTTTCTCATGCATGTTTTCGATGTAGGAAGATGCCCTTGAAGCTGGAGATTTGGGACCCATGCGATGGGTACCACGCAGTATTACTTTAAAGGGTCTGCGTTTGCTCACCCAACCTCACCAAACCTCTCAGCCCCAAGAGTGTCCACCCTTATGTCTCATCCAGCTGTGGGTCTAGATATGGTCAATCCAGGTTGCATCACAGCCCCTGAACTCATTGTGTAAGAATTTCTATCTCTTTCACTGTCGTTGTTTCATGGGTTTTTCAAAGTAATTTATTTTCATAATGGGGTTTAGCTGCTTTTCACGGCTGTGTTTATGCCGCTTTCCACCCACTTGACACACTAACAGAGAGATATCAATACATAGGCTTTAAGATTATTACTAGTCAGATATATTCTTGTGCGGTGAATAGGGCGTGTTGAGTCCAGTTCTCTGAGCAAGGAGTAGGTCTTGTCTACTACATATTGGGTTTATGGAACGGTATCTGAGCTAATTTGATACCCTTGTTTTATGTATCACCCCACCTCACCTTTCCCGTTAAGCAGCCATAGTGTGTTTTCTGCATGTGTGACTCTGTTCTGTTTTGTAATTCAGTTCAAGTGTAACGGTTTTTACATTCCCTCTATCAGTGATACCTTATGAGAAGTGTCCTTTTCTGTGTGACTTATTTCACTTAGAATCGTCGTACCTAAATCCACTCATCATGCTGCTACTAACATTATGACATTGATTTCATGGCTGAGTGATATTCCATTGTACATAAGGACCACAACTTCTTTATCCATTTTTCTCTTTCCTGGGATATTTAAGGTGGAATGAAGTGGAGGTCCTTGTCAACAGAGCAGCCCTCAACTTTGGGGTGCTTGTGTCTTGCTGATTTTTCATTTTCCCAATTTATACCCCCATGAGTGGAAGTGCCCTATGCTCTCTAAGCTGTGTTTTTCAGATGTTTCAGGACACACCGTACACTTCTCCAGAGTGGCTGTTGGCAATTTACATCCCGCCCATCAGTGTAGCAAGGCTCCCATTTCTCCATGGCCTGTCCTGCATTTCTGGTTTTGACACTTTTTTCAGCATGGCCCTTTTGACCGATGGGAAGCGAGACTTCTCTGTAGCGCTGATTTGCCTTTCCAGGTTGCTTGGTTGGCCAAAAAGGGCGTATGCGTTTTTTCCTGAATATATTCAGGAAAAAACGCATACGCCCTTTTTGGCCAAGGGCCTCATTGTCAACGTTTTGCCGCTTTTCATGTGCTTTAAAGGCGATTCGTATCTACCTCCTGAAATCTGTTTCGTGCAATTCTGCCTTGATTTCAAATCCTCTTCTTTGCCTTCCCTCAATATATTTGTGGACGAGAGTTATCATTTATAACTCTGCAGGTTTGTGAATTGCAGTGCCCTGAACCTCCATTTTACAACTCGCTTTTTTGGGAGCTGGCCGCAAAAGCGCAGGATGGCTTCAGGCCCTGTTCTGGTTCCGGGGGGCAGGCTGAGCCTGTGGTTAATTCTTCTTCCTGATGGGAAAATAGAGTGACCTGTGCCTGTCCCGACACCAAGAGCTAGTCTCTCGTTGGTTCCCCGTCTTCCCGTTCATCCTCAGGACAAATTGCAACCTGTACGGAACAGGAGGTTAAAGGTGCTGATGCTCCAAGTAGGGAGATTGCTAGTAAAGCGGCTGGAATGGCGAACCCGGGCACAAGGAGATGAGAAATGAGGTGCGTTTTAGAAACCTTTCCCCATCACACGGTGTACCATCTTCTGGGTTTCTCATGCATGTTTTCGATGTAGGAAGATGCCCTTGAAGCTGGAGATTTGGGACCCATGCGATGGGTACCACGCAGTATTACTTTAAAGGGTCTGCGTTTGCTCACCCAACCTCACCAAACCTCTCAGCCCCAAGAGTGTCCACCCTTAGGTCTCATCCAGCTGTGGGTCTAGATATGGTCAATCCAGGTTGCATCACAGCCCCTGAACTCATTGTGTAAGAATTTCTATCTCTTTCACTGTCGTTGTTTCATGGGTTTTTCAAAGTAATTTATTTTCATAATGGGGTTTAGCTGCTTTTCACGGCTGTGTTTATGCCGCTTTCCACCCACTTGACACACTAACAGAGAGATATCAATACATAGGCTTTAAGATTATTACTAGTCAGATATATTCTTGTGCGGTGAATAGGGCGTGTTGAGTCCAGTTCTCTGAGCAAGGAGTAGGTCTTGTCTACTACATATTGGGTTTATGGAACGGTATCTGAGCTAATTTGATACCCTTGTTTTATGTATCACCCCACCTCACCTTTCCCGTTAAGCAGCCATAGTGTGTTTTCTGCATGTGTGACTCTGTTCTGTTTTGTAATTCAGTTCAAGTGTAACGGTTTTTACATTCCCTCTATCAGTGATACCTTAGGAGAAGTGTCCTTTTCTGTGTGACTTATTTCACTTAGAATCGTCGTACCTAAATCCACTCATCATGCTGCTACTAACATTATGACATTGATTTCATGGCTGAGTGATATTCCATTGTACATAAGGACCACAACTTCTTTATCCATTTTTCTCTTTCCTGGGATATTTAAGGTGGAATGAAGTGGAGGTCCTTGTCAACAGAGCAGCCCTCAACTTTGGGGTGCTTGTGTCTTGCTGATTTTTCATTTTCCCAATTTATACCCCCATGAGTGGAAGTGCCCTATGCTCTCTAAGCTGTGTTTTTCAGATGTTTCAGGACACACCGTACACTTCTCCAGAGTGGCTGTTGGCAATTTACATCCCGCCCATCAGAGTAGCAAGGCTCCCATTTCTCCATGGCCTGTCCTGCATTTCTGGTTTTGACACATTTTTCAGCATGGCCCTTTTGACCGATGGGAAGCGAGACTTCTCTGTAGCGCTGATTTGCCTTTCCAGGTTGCTTGGTTGGCCAAAAAGGGCGTATGCGTTTTTTCCTGAATATATTCAGGAAAAAACGCATACGCCCTTTTTGGCCAAGGGCATCATTGTCATCGTTTTGCCGCTTTTCATGTGCTTTAAAGGCGATTCGTATCTACCTCCTGAAATCTGTTTCGTGCAATTCTGCCTTGATTTCAAATCCTCTTCTTTGCCTTCCCTCAATATATTTGTGGACGAGAGTTATCATTTATAACTCTGCAGGTTTGTGAATTGCAGTGCCCTGAACCTCCATTTTACAACTCGCTTTTTTGGGAGCTGGCCGCAAAAGCGCAGGATGGCTTCAGGCCCTGTTCTGGTTCCGGGGGGCAGGCTGAGCCTGTGGTTAATTCTTCTTCCTGATGGGAAAATAGAGTGACCTGTGCCTGTCCCGACACCAAGAGCTAGTCTCTCGTTGGTTCCCCGTCTTCCCGTTCATCCTCAGGACAAATTGCAACCTGTACGGAACAGGAGGTTAAAGGTGCTGATGCTCCAAGTAGGGAGATTGCTAGTAAAGCGGCTGGAATGGCGAACCCGGGCACAAGGAGATGAGAAATGAGGTGCGTTTTAGAAACCTTTCCCCATCACACGGTGTACCATCTTCTGGGTTTCTCATGCATGTTTTCGATGTAGGAAGATGCCCTTGAAGCTGGAGATTTGGGACCCATGCGATGGGTACCACGCAGTATTACTTTAAAGGGTCTGCGTTTGCTCACCCAACCTCACCAAACCTCTCAGCCCCAAGAGTGTCCACCCTTATGTCTCATCCAGCTGTGGGTCTAGATATGGTCAATCCAGGTTGCATCACAGCCCCTGAACTCATTGTGTAACAATTTCTATCTCTTTCACTGTCATTGTTTCATGGGTTTTTCAAAGTAATTTATTTTCATAATGGGGTTTAGCTGCTTTTCACGGCTGTGTTTATGCCGCTTTCCACCCACTTGACACACTAACAGAGAGATATCAATACATAGGCTTTAAGATTATTACTAGTCAGATATATTCTTGTGCGGTGAATAGGGCGTGTTGAGTCCAGTTCTCTGAGCAAGGAGTAGGTCTTGTCTACTACATATTGGGTTTATGGAATGGTATCTGAGCTAATTTGATACCCTTGTTTTATGTATCACCCCACCTCACCTTTCCCGTTAAGCAGCCATAGTGTGTTTTCTGCATGTGTGACTCTGTTCTGTTTTGTAATTCAGTTCAAGTGTAACGGTTTTTACATTCCCTCTATCAGTGATACCTTATGAGAAGTGTCCTTTTCTGTGTGACTTATTTCACTTAGAATCGTCGTACCTAAATCCACTCATCATGCTGCTACTAACATTATGACATTGATTTCATGGCTGAGTGATATTCCATTGTACATAAGGACCACAACTTCTTTATCCATTTTTCTCTTTCCTGGGATATTTAAGGTGGAATGAAGTGGAGGTCCTTGTCAACAGAGCAGCCCTCAACTTTGGGGTGCTTGTGTCTTGCTGATTTTTCATTTTCCCAATTTATACCCCCATGAGTGGAAGTGCCCTATGCTCTCTAAGCTGTGTTTTTCAGATGTTTCAGGACACACCGTACACTTCTCCAGAGTGGCTGTTGGCAATTTACATCCCGCCCATCAGAGTAGCAAGGCTCCCATTTCTCCATGGCCTGTCCTGCATTTCTGGTTTTGACACTTTTTTCAGCATGGCCCTTTTGACCGATGGGAAGCGAGACTTCTCTGTAGCGCTGATTTGCCTTTCCAGGTTGCTTGGTTGGCCAAAAAGGGCGTATGCGTTTTTTCCTGAATATATTCAGGAAAAAACGCATATGCCCTTTTTGGCCAAGGGCATCATTGTCAACGTTTTGCCGCTTTTCATGTGCTTTAAAGGCGATTCGTATCTACCTCCTGAAATCTGTTTCGTGCAATTCTGACTTGATTTCAAATCCTCTTCTTTGCCTTCCCTCAATATATTTGTGGACGAGAGTTATCATTTATAACTCTGCAGGTTTGTGAATTGCAGTGCCCTGAACCTCCATTTTACAACTCGCTTTTTTGGGAGCTGGCCGCAAAAGCGCAGGATGGCTTCAGGCCCTGTTCTGGTTCCGGGGGGCAGGCTGAGCCTGTGGTTAATTCTTCTTCCTGATGGGAAAATAGAGTGACCTGTGCCTGTCCCGACACCAAGAGCTAGTCTCTCGTTGGTTCCCCGTCTTCCCGTTCATCCTCAGGACAAATTGCAACCTGTACGGAACAGGAGGTTAAAGGTGCTGATGCTCCAAGTAGGGAGATTGCTAGTAAAGCGGCTGGAATGGCGAACCCGGGCACAAGGAGATGAGAAATGAGGTGCGTTTTAGAAACCTTTCCCCATCACACGGTGTACCATCTTCTGGGTTTCTCATGCATGTTTTCGATGTAGGAAGATGCCCTTGAAGCTGGAGATTTGGGACCCATGCGATGGGTACCACGCAGTATTACTTTAAAGGGTCTGCGTTTGCTCACCCAACCTCACCAAACCTCTCAGCCCCAAGAGTGTCCACCCTTATGTCTCATCCAGCTGTGGGTCTAGATATGGTCAATCCAGGTTGCATCACAGCCCCTGAACTCATTGTGTAAGAATTTCTATCTCTTTCACTGTCGTTGTTTCATGGGTTTTTCAAAGTAATTTAATTTCATAATGGGGTTTAGCTGCTTTTCACGGCTGTGTTTATGCCGCTTTCCACCCACTTGACACACTAACAGAGAGATATCAATACATAGGCTTTAAGATTATTACTAGTCAGATATATTCTTGTGCGGTGAATAGGGCGTGTTGAGTCCAGTTCTCTGAGCAAGGAGTAGGTCTTGTCTACTACATATTGGGTTTATGGAACGGTATCTGAGCTAATTTGATACCCTTGTTTTATGTATCACCCCACCTCACCTTTCCCGTTAAGCAGCCATAGTGTGTATTCTGCATGTGTGACTCTGTTCTGTTTTGTAATTCAGTTCAAGTGTAACGGTTTTTACATTCCCTCTATCAGTGATACCTTATGAGAAGTGTCCTTTTCTGTGTGACTTATTTCACTTAGAATCGTCGTACCTAAATCCACTCATCATGCTGCTACTAACATTATGACACTGATTGCATGGCTGAGTGATATTCCATTGTACATAAGGACCACAACTTCTTTATCCATTTTTCTCTTTCCTGGGATATTTAAGGTGGAATGAAGTGGAGGTCCTTGTCAAAAGAGCAGCCCTCAACTTTGGGGTGCTTGTGTCTTGCTGATTTTTAATTTTCCCAATTTATACCCCCATGAGTGGAAGTGCCCTATGCTCTCTAAGCTGTGTTTTTCAGACGTTTCAGGACACACCGTACACTTCTCCAGAGTGGCTGTTGGCAATTTACATCCCGCCCATCAGTGTAGCAAGGCTCCCATTTCTCCATGGCCTGTCCTGCATTTCTGGTTTTGACACTTTTTTCAGCATGGCCCTTTTGACCGATGGGAAGCGAGACTTCTCTGTAGCGCTGATTTGCCTTTCCAGGTTGCTTGGTTGGCCAAAAAGGGCGTATGCGTTTTTTCCTGAATATATTCAGGAAAAAACGCATACGCCCTTTTTGGCCAAGGGCATCATTGTCAACGTTTTGCCGCTTTTCATGTGCTTTAAAGGCGATTCGTATCTACCTCCTGAAATCTGTTTCGTGCAATTCTGCCTTGATTTCAAATCCTCTTCTTTGCCTTCCCTCAATATATTTGTGGACGAGAGTTATCATTTATAACTCTGCAGGTTTGTGAATTGCAGTGCCCTGAACCTCCATTTTACAACTCGCTTTTTTGGGAGCTGGCCGCAAAAGCGCAGGATGGCTTCAGGCCCTGTTCTGGTTCCGGGGGGCAGGCTGAGCCTGTGGTTAATTCTTCTTCCTGATGGGAAAATAGAGTGACCTGTGCCTGTCCCGACACCAAGAGCTAGTCTCTCGTTGGTTCCCCGTCTTCCCGTTCATCCTCAGGACAAATTGCAACCTGTACGGAACAGGAGGTTAAAGGTGCTGATGCTCCAAGTAGGGAGATTGCTAGTAAAGCGGCTGGAATGGCGAACCCGGGCACAAGGAGATGAGAAATGAGGTGCGTTTTAGAAACCTTTCCCCATCACACGGTGTACCATCTTCTGGGTTTCTCATGCATGTTTTCGATGTAGGAAGATGCCCTTGAAGCTGGAGATTTGGGACCCATGCGATGGGTACCACGCAGTATTCCTTTAAAGGGTCTGCGTTTGCTCACCCAACCTCACCAAACCTCTCAGCCCCAAGAGTGTCCACCCTTATGTCTCATCCAGCTGTGGGTCTAGATATGGTCAATCCAGGTTGCATCACAGCCCCTGAACTCATTGTGTAAGAATTTCTATCTCTTTCACTGTCGTTGTTTCATGGGTTTTTCAAAGTAATTTATTTTCATAATGGGGTTTAGCTGCTTTTCACGGCTGTGTTTATGCCGCTTTCCACCCACTTGACACACTAACAGAGAGATATCAATACATAGGCTTTAAGGTTATTACTAGTCAGATATATTCTTGTGCGGTGAATAGGGCGTGTTGAGTCCAGTTCTCTGAGCAAGGAGTAGGTCTTGTCTACTACATATTGGGTTTATGGAAAGGTATCTGAGCTAATTTGATACCCTTGTTTTATGTATCACCCCACCTCACCTTTCCCGTTAAGCAGCCATAGTGTGTTTTCTGCATGTGTGACTCTGTTCTGTTTTGTAATTCAGTTCAAGTGTAACGGTTTTTACATTCCCTCTATCAGTGATACCTTATGAGAAGTGTCCTTTTCTGTGTGACTTATTTCACTTAGAATCGTCGTACCTAAATCCACTCATCATGCTGCTACTAACCTTATGACATTGATTTCATGGCTGAGTGATATTCCATTGTACATAAGGACCACAACTTCTTTATCCATTTTTCTCTTTCCTTGGATATTTAAGGTGGAATGAAGTGGAGGTCCTTGTCAACAGAGCAGCCCTCAACTTTGGGGTGCTTGTGTCTTGCTGATTTTTCATTTTCCCAATTTATACCCCCATGAGTGGAAGTGCCCTATGCTCTCTAAGCTGTGTTTTTCAGATGTTTCAGGACACACCGTACACTTCTCCAGAGTGGCTGTTGGCAATTTACATCCCGCCCATCAGTGTAGCAAGGCTCCCATTTCTCCATGGCCTGTCCTGCATTTCTGGTTTTGACACTTTTTTCAGCATGGCCCTTTTGACCGATGGGAAGCGAGACTTCTCTGTAGCGCTGATTTGCCTTTCCAGGTTGCTTGGTTGGCCAAAAAGGGCGTATGCGTTTTTTCCTGAATATATTCAGGAAAAAACGCATACGCCCTTTTTGGCCAAGGGCCTCATTGTCAACGTTTTGCCGCTTTTCATGTGCTTTAAAGGCGATTCGTATCTACCTCCTGAAATCTGTTTCGTGCAATTCTGACTTGATTTCAAATCCTCTTCTTTGCCTTCCCTCAATATATTTGTGGACGAGAGTTATCATTTATAACTCTGCAGGTTTGTGAATTGCAGTGCCCTGAACCTCCATTTTACAACTCGCTTTTTTGGGAGCTGGCCGCAAAAGCGCAGGATGGCTTCAGGCCCTGTTCTGGTTCCGGGGGGCAGGCTGAGCCTGTGGTTAATTCTTCTTTCTGATGGGAAAATAGAGTGACCTGTGCCTGTCCCGACACCAAGAGCTAGTCTCTCGTTGGTTCCCCGTCTTCCCGTTCATCCTCAGGACAAATTGCAACCTGTACGGAACAGGAGGTTAAAGGTGCTGATGCTCCAAGTAGGGAGATTGCTAGTAAAGTGGCTGGAATGGCGAACCCGGGCACAAGGAGATGAGAAATGAGGTGCGTTTTAGAAACCTTTCCCCATCACACGGTGTACCATCTTCTGGGTTTCTCATGCATGTTTTCGATGTAGGAAGATGCCCTTGAAGCTGGAGATTTGGGACCCATGCGATGGGTACCACGCAGTATTACTTTAAAGGGTCTGCGTTTGCTCACCCAACCTCACCAAACCTCTCAGCCCCAAGAGTGTCCACCCTTATGTCTCATCCAGCTGTGGGTCTAGATATGGTCAATCCAGGTTGCATCACAGCCCCTGAACTCATTGTGTAAGAATTTCTATCTCTTTCACTGTCGTTGTTTCATGGGTTTTTCAAAGTAATTTATTTTCATAATGGGGTTTAGCTGCTTTTCACGGCTGTGTTTATGCCGCTTTCCACCCACTTGACACACTAACAGAGAGATATCAATACATAGGCTTTAAGATTATTACTAGTCAGATATATTCTTGTGCGGTGAATAGGGCGTGTTGAGTCCAGTTCTCTGAGCAAGGAGTAGGTCTTGTCTACTACATATTGGGTTTATGGAACGGTATCTGAGCTAATTTGATACCCTTGTTTTATGTATCACCCCACCTCACCTTTCCCGTTAAGCAGCCATAGTGTGTTTTCTGCATGTGTGACTCTGTTCTGTTTTGTAATTCAGTTCAAGTGTAACGGTTTTTACATTCCCTCTATCAGTGATACCTTATGAGAAGTGTCCTTTTCTGTGTGACTTATTTCACTTAGAATCGTCATACCTAAATCCACTCATCATGCTGCTACTAACATTATGACATTGATTTCATGGCTGAGTGATATTCCATTGTACATAAGGACCACAACTTCTTTATCCATTTTTCTCTTTCCTTGGATATTTAAGGTGGAATGAAGTGGAGGTCCTTGTCAACAGAGCAGCCCTCAACTTTGGGGTGCTTGTGTCTTGCTGATTTTTCATTTTCCCAATTTATACCCCCATGAGTGGAAGTGCCCTATGCTCTCTAAGCTGTGTTTTTCAGATGTTTCAGGACACACCGTACACTTCTCCAGAGTGGCTGTTGGCAATTTACATCCCGCCCATCAGTGTAGCAAGGCTCCCATTTCTCCATGGCCTGTCCTGCATTTCTGGTTTTGAAACTTTTTTCAGCATGGCCCTTTTGACCGATGGGAAGCGAGACTTCGCTGTAGCGCTGATTTGCCTTTCCAGGTTGCTTGGTTGGCCAAAAAGGGCGTATGCGTTTTTTCCTGAATATATTCAGGAAAAAACGCATACGCCCTTTTTGGCCAAGGGCCTCATTGTCAACGTTTTGCCGCTTTTCATGTGCTTTAAAGGCGATTCGTATCTACCTCCTGAAATCTGTTTCGTGCAATTCTGCCTTGATTTCAAATCCTCTTCTTGGCCTTCCCTCAATATATTTGTGGACGAGAGTTATCATTTATAACTCTGCAGGTTTGTGAATTGCAGTGCCCTGAACCTCCATTTTACAACTCGCTTTTTTGGGAGCTGGCCGCAAAAGCGCAGGATGGCTTCAGGCCCTGTTCTGGTTCCGGGGGGCAGGCTGAGCCTGTGGTTAATTCTTCTTCCTGATGGGAAAATAGAGTGACCTGTGCCTGTCCCGACACCAAGAGCTAGTCTCTCGTTGGTTCCCCGTCTTCCCGTTCATCCTCAGGACAAATTGCAACCTGTACAGAACAGGAGGTTAAAGGTGCTGATGCTCCAAGTAGGGAGATTGCTAGTAAAGTGGCTGGAATGGCGAACCCGGGCACAAGGAGATGAGAAATGAGGTGCGTTTTAGAAACCTTTCCCCATCACACGGTGTACCATCTTCTGGGTTTCTCATGCATGTTTTCGATGTAGGAAGATGCCCTTGAAGCTGGAGATTTGGGACCCATGCGATGGGTACCACGCAGTATTACTTTAAAGGGTCTGCGTTTGCTCACCCAACCTCACCAAACCTCTCAGCCCCAAGAGTGTCCACCCTTATGTCTCATCCAGCTGTGGGTCTAGATATGGTCAATCCAGGTTGCATCACAGCCCCTGAACTCATTGTGTAAGAATTTCTATCTCTTTCACTGTCGTTGTTTCATGGGTTTTTCAAAGTAATTTATTTTCATAATGGGGTTTAGCTGCTTTTCACGGCTGTGTTTATGCCGCTTTCCACCCACTTGACACACTAACAGAGAGATATCAATACATAGGCTTTAAGATTATTACTAGTCAGATATATTCTTGTGCGGTGAATAGGGCGTGTTGAGTCCAGTTCTCTGAGCAAGGAGTAGGTCTTGTCTACTACATATTGGGTTTATGGAACGGTATCTGAGCTAATTTGATACCCTTGTTTTATGTATCACCCCACCTCACCTTTCCCGTTAAGCAGCCATAGTGTGTTTTCTGCATGTGTGACTCTGTTCTGTTTTGTAATTCAGTTCAAGTGTAACGGTTTTTACATTCCCTCTATCAGTGATACCTTATGAGAAGTGTCCTTTTCTGTGTGACTTATTTCACTTAGAATCGTCGTACCTAAATCCACTCATCATGCTGCTACTAACATTATGACATTGATTTCATGGCTGAGTGATATTCCATTGTACATAAGGACCACAACTTCTTTATCCATTTTTCTCTTTCCTTGGATATTTAAGGTGGAATGAAGTGGAGGTCCTTGTCAACAGAGCAGCCCTCAACTTTGGGGTGCTTGTGTCTTGCTGATTTTTCATTTTCCCAATTTATACCCCCATGAGTGGAAGTGCCCTATGCTCTCTAAGCTGTGTTTTTCAGACGTTTCAGGACACACCGTACACTTCTCCAGAGTGGCTGTTGGCAATTTACATCCCACCCATCAGTGTAGCAAGGCTCCCATTTCTCCATGGCCTGTCCTGCATTTCTGGTTTTGACACTTTTTTCAGCATGGCCCTTTTGACCGATGGGAAGCGAGACTTCTCTGTAGCGCTGATTTGCCTTTCCAGGTTGCTTGGTTGGCCAAAAAGGGCGTATGCGTTTTTTCCTGAATATATTCAGGAAAAAACGCATACGCCCTTTTTGGCCAAGGGCCTCATTGTCAACGTTTTGCCGCTTTTCATGTGCTTTAAAGGCGATTCGTATCTACCTCCTGAAATCTGTTTCGTGCAATTCTGCCTTGATTTCAAATCCTCTTCTTTGCCTTCCCTCAATATATTTGTGGACGAGAGTTATCATTTATAACTCTGCAGGTTTGTGAATTGCAGTGCCCTGAACCTCCATTTTACAACTCGCTTTTTTGGGAGCTGGCCGCAAAAGCGCAGGATGGCTTCAGGCCCTGTTCTGGTTCCGGGGGGCAGGCTGAGCCTGTGGTTAATTCTTCTTCCTGATGGGAAAATAGAGTGACCTGTGCCTGTCCCGACACCAAGAGCTAGTCTCTCGTTGGTTCCCCGTCTTCCCGTTCATCCTCAGGACAAATTGCAACCTGTACGGAACAGGAGGTTAAAGGTGCTGATGCTCCAAGTAGGGAGATTGCTAGTAAAGCGGCTGGAATGGCGAACCCGGGCACAAGGAGATGAGAAATGAGGTGCGTTTTAGAAACCTTTCCCCATCACACGGTGTACCATCTTCTGGGTTTCTCATGCATGTTTTCGATGTAGGAAGATGCCCTTGAAGCTGGAGATTTGGGACCCATGCGATGGGTACCACGCAGTATTACTTTAAAGGGTCTGCGTTTGCTCACCCAACCTCACCAAACCTCTCAGCCCCAAGAGTGTCCACCCTTAGGTCTCATCCAGCTGTGGGTCTAGATATGGTCAATCCAGGTTGCATCACAGCCCCTGAACTCATTGTGTAAGAATTTCTATCTCTTTCACTGTCGTTGTTTCATGGGTTTTTCAAAGTAATTTATTTTCATAATGGGGTTTAGCTGCTTTTCACGGCTGTGTTTATGCCGCTTTCCACCCACTTGACACACTAACAGAGAGATATCAATACATAGGCTTTAAGATTATTACTAGTCAGATATATTCTTGTGCGGTGAATAGGGCGTGTTGAGTCCAGTTCTCTGAGCAAGGAGTAGGTCTTGTCTACTACATATTGGGTTTATGGAACGGTATCTGAGCTAATTTGATACCCTTGTTTTATGTATCACCCCACCTCACCTTTCCCGTTAAGCAGCCATAGTGTGTTTTCTGCATGTGTGACTCTGTTCTGTTTTGTAATTCAGTTCAAGTGTAACGGTTTTTACATTCCCTCTATCAGTGATACCTTAGGAGAAGTGTCCTTTTCTGTGTGACTTATTTCACTTAGAATCGTCGTACCTAAATCCACTCATCATGCTGCTACTAACATTATGACATTGATTTCATGGCTGAGTGATATTCCATTGTACATAAGGACCACAACTTCTTTATCCATTTTTCTCTTTCCTGGGATATTTAAGGTGGAATGAAGTGGAGGTCCTTGTCAACAGAGCAGCCCTCAACTTTGGGGTGCTTGTGTCTTGCTGATTTTTCATTTTCCCAATTTATACCCCCATGAGTGGAAGTGCCCTATGCTCTCTAAGCTGTGTTTTTCAGATGTTTCAGGACACACCGTACACTTCTCCAGAGTGGCTGTTGGCAATTTACATCCCGCCCATCAGAGTAGCAAGGCTCCCATTTCTCCATGGCCTGTCCTGCATTTCTGGTTTTGACACATTTTTCAGCATGGCCCTTTTGACCGATGGGAAGCGAGACTTCTCTGTAGCGCTGATTTGCCTTTCCAGGTTGCTTGGTTGGCCAAAAAGGGCGTATGCGTTTTTTCCTGAATATATTCAGGAAAAAACGCATACGCCCTTTTTGGCCAAGGGCATCATTGTCATCGTTTTGCCGCTTTTCATGTGCTTTAAAGGCGATTCGTATCTACCTCCTGAAATCTGTTTCGTGCAATTCTGCCTTGATTTCAAATCCTCTTCTTTGCCTTCCCTCAATATATTTGTGGACGAGAGTTATCATTTATAACTCTGCAGGTTTGTGAATTGCAGTGCCCTGAACCTCCATTTTACAACTCGCTTTTTTGGGAGCTGGCCGCAAAAGCGCAGGATGGCTTCAGGCCCTGTTCTGGTTCCGGGGGGCAGGCTGAGCCTGTGGTTAATTCTTCTTCCTGATGGGAAAATAGAGTGACCTGTGCCTGTCCCGACACCAAGAGCTAGTCTCTCGTTGGTTCCCCGTCTTCCCGTTCATCCTCAGGACAAATTGCAACCTGTACGGAACAGGAGGTTAAAGGTGCTGATGCTCCAAGTAGGGAGATTGCTAGTAAAGCGGCTGGAATGGCGAACCCGGGCACAAGGAGATGAGAAATGAGGTGCGTTTTAGAAACCTTTCCCCATCACACGGTGTACCATCTTCTGGGTTTCTCATGCATGTTTTCGATGTAGGAAGATGCCCTTGAAGCTGGAGATTTGGGACCCATGCGATGGGTACCACGCAGTATTACTTTAAAGGGTCTGCGTTTGCTCACCCAACCTCACCAAACCTCTCAGCCCCAAGAGTGTCCACCCTTATGTCTCATCCAGCTGTGGGTCTAGATATGGTCAATCCAGGTTGCATCACAGCCCCTGAACTCATTGTGTAACAATTTCTATCTCTTTCACTGTCATTGTTTCATGGGTTTTTCAAAGTAATTTATTTTCATAATGGGGTTTAGCTGCTTTTCACGGCTGTGTTTATGCCGCTTTCCACCCACTTGACACACTAACAGAGAGATATCAATACATAGGCTTTAAGATTATTACTAGTCAGATATATTCTTGTGCGGTGAATAGGGCGTGTTGAGTCCAGTTCTCTGAGCAAGGAGTAGGTCTTGTCTACTACATATTGGGTTTATGGAATGGTATCTGAGCTAATTTGATACCCTTGTTTTATGTATCACCCCACCTCACCTTTCCCGTTAAGCAGCCATAGTGTGTTTTCTGCATGTGTGACTCTGTTCTGTTTTGTAATTCAGTTCAAGTGTAACGGTTTTTACATTCCCTCTATCAGTGATACCTTATGAGAAGTGTCCTTTTCTGTGTGACTTATTTCACTTAGAATCGTCGTACCTAAATCCACTCATCATGCTGCTACTAACATTATGACATTGATTTCATGGCTGAGTGATATTCCATTGTACATAAGGACCACAACTTCTTTATCCATTTTTCTCTTTCCTGGGATATTTAAGGTGGAATGAAGTGGAGGTCCTTGTCAACAGAGCAGCCCTCAACTTTGGGGTGCTTGTGTCTTGCTGATTTTTCATTTTCCCAATTTATACCCCCATGAGTGGAAGTGCCCTATGCTCTCTAAGCTGTGTTTTTCAGATGTTTCAGGACACACCGTACACTTCTCCAGAGTGGCTGTTGGCAATTTACATCCCGCCCATCAGAGTAGCAAGGCTCCCATTTCTCCATGGCCTGTCCTGCATTTCTGGTTTTGACACTTTTTTCAGCATGGCCCTTTTGACCGATGGGAAGCGAGACTTCTCTGTAGCGCTGATTTGCCTTTCCAGGTTGCTTGGTTGGCCAAAAAGGGCGTATGCGTTTTTTCCTGAATATATTCAGGAAAAAACGCATACGCCCTTTTTGGCCAAGGGCATCATTGTCAACGTTTTGCCGCTTTTCATGTGCTTTAAAGGCGATTCGTATCTACCTCCTGAAATCTGTTTCGTGCAATTCTGACTTGATTTCAAATCCTCTTCTTTGCCTTCCCTCAATATATTTGTGGACGAGAGTTATCATTTATAACTCTGCAGGTTTGTGAATTGCAGTGCCCTGAACCTCCATTTTACAACTCGCTTTTTTGGGAGCTGGCCGCAAAAGCGCAGGATGGCTTCAGGCCCTGTTCTGGTTCCGGGGGGCAGGCTGAGCCTGTGGTTAATTCTTCTTCCTGATGGGAAAATAGAGTGACCTGTGCCTGTCCCGACACCAAGAGCTAGTCTCTCGTTGGTTCCCCGTCTTCCCGTTCATCCTCAGGACAAATTGCAACCTGTACGGAACAGGAGGTTAAAGGTGCTGATGCTCCAAGTAGGGAGATTGCTAGTAAAGCGGCTGGAATGGCGAACCCGGGCACAAGGAGATGAGAAATGAGGTGCGTTTTAGAAACCTTTCCCCATCACACGGTGTACCATCTTCTGGGTTTCTCATGCATGTTTTCGATGTAGGAAGATGCCCTTGAAGCTGGAGATTTGGGACCCATGCGATGGGTACCACGCAGTATTACTTTAAAGGGTCTGCGTTTGCTCACCCAACCTCACCAAACCTCTCAGCCCCAAGAGTGTCCACCCTTATGTCTCATCCAGCTGTGGGTCTAGATATGGTCAATCCAGGTTGCATCACAGCCCCTGAACTCATTGTGTAAGAATTTCTATCTCTTTCACTGTCGTTGTTTCATGGGTTTTTCAAAGTAATTTAATTTCATAATGGGGTTTAGCTGCTTTTCACGGCTGTGTTTATGCCGCTTTCCACCCACTTGACACACTAACAGAGAGATATCAATACATAGGCTTTAAGATTATTACTAGTCAGATATATTCTTGTGCGGTGAATAGGGCGTGTTGAGTCCAGTTCTCTGAGCAAGGAGTAGGTCTTGTCTACTACATATTGGGTTTATGGAACGGTATCTGAGCTAATTTGATACCCTTGTTTTATGTATCACCCCACCTCACCTTTCCCGTTAAGCAGCCATAGTGTGTATTCTGCATGTGTGACTCTGTTCTGTTTTGTAATTCAGTTCAAGTGTAACGGTTTTTACATTCCCTCTATCAGTGATACCTTATGAGAAGTGTCCTTTTCTGTGTGACTTATTTCACTTAGAATCGTCGTACCTAAATCCACTCATCATGCTGCTACTAACATTATGACACTGATTGCATGGCTGAGTGATATTCCATTGTACATAAGGACCACAACTTCTTTATCCATTTTTCTCTTTCCTGGGATATTTAAGGTGGAATGAAGTGGAGGTCCTTGTCAAAAGAGCAGCCCTCAACTTTGGGGTGCTTGTGTCTTGCTGATTTTTAATTTTCCCAATTTATACCCCCATGAGTGGAAGTGCCCTATGCTCTCTAAGCTGTGTTTTTCAGACGTTTCAGGACACACCGTACACTTCTCCAGAGTGGCTGTTGGCAATTTACATCCCGCCCATCAGTGTAGCAAGGCTCCCATTTCTCCATGGCCTGTCCTGCATTTCTGGTTTTGACACTTTTTTCAGCATGGCCCTTTTGACCGATGGGAAGCGAGACTTCTCTGTAGCGCTGATTTGCCTTTCCAGGTTGCTTGGTTGGCCAAAAAGGGCGTATGCGTTTTTTCCTGAATATATTCAGGAAAAAACGCATACGCCCTTTTTGGCCAAGGGCATCATTGTCAACGTTTTGCCGCTTTTCATGTGCTTTAAAGGCGATTCGTATCTACCTCCTGAAATCTGTTTCGTGCAATTCTGCCTTGATTTCAAATCCTCTTCTTTGCCTTCCCTCAATATATTTGTGGACGAGAGTTATCATTTATAACTCTGCAGGTTTGTGAATTGCAGTGCCCTGAACCTCCATTTTACAACTCGCTTTTTTGGGAGCTGGCCGCAAAAGCGCAGGATGGCTTCAGGCCCTGTTCTGGTTCCGGGGGGCAGGCTGAGCCTGTGGTTAATTCTTCTTCCTGATGGGAAAATAGAGTGACCTGTGCCTGTCCCGACACCAAGAGCTAGTCTCTCGTTGGTTCCCCGTCTTCCCGTTCATCCTCAGGACAAATTGCAACCTGTACGGAACAGGAGGTTAAAGGTGCTGATGCTCCAAGTAGGGAGATTGCTAGTAAAGCGGCTGGAATGGCGAACCCGGGCACAAGGAGATGAGAAATGAGGTGCGTTTTAGAAACCTTTCCCCATCACACGGTGTACCATCTTCTGGGTTTCTCATGCATGTTTTCGATGTAGGAAGATGCCCTTGAAGCTGGAGATTTGGGACCCATGCGATGGGTACCACGCAGTATTACTTTAAAGGGTCTGCGTTTGCTCACCCAACCTCACCAAACCTCTCAGCCCCAAGAGTGTCCACCCTTAGGTCTCATCCA
Source organism: Balaenoptera borealis (assembly GCF_965194805.1). Lineage (NCBI taxonomy): Eukaryota > Metazoa > Chordata > Mammalia > Artiodactyla > Balaenopteridae > Balaenoptera > Balaenoptera borealis. The sequence continues at coordinate 14,234 of NW_028122105.1, read as the reverse complement.
GCTGTGGGTCTAGATATGGTCAATCCAGGTTGCATCACAGCCCCTGAACTCATTGTGTAAGAATTTCTATCTCTTTCACTGTCGTTGTTTCATGGGTTTTTCAAAGTAATTTATTTTCATAATGGGGTTTAGCTGCTTTTCACGGCTGTGTTTATGCCGCTTTCCACCCACTTGACACACTAACAGAGAGATATCAATACATAGGCTTTAAGGTTATTACTAGTCAGATATATTCTTGTGCGGTGAATAGGGCGTGTTGAGTCCAGTTCTCTGAGCAAGGAGTAGGTCTTGTCTACTACATATTGGGTTTATGGAACGGTATCTGAGCTAATTTGATACCCTTGTTTTATGTATCACCCCACCTCACCTTTCCCGTTAAGCAGCCATAGTGTGTTTTCTGCATGTGTGACTCTGTTCTGTTTTGTAATTCAGTTCAAGTGTAACGGTTTTTACATTCCCTCTATCAGTGATACCTTAGGAGAAGTGTCCTTTTCTGTGTGACTTATTTCACTTAGAATCGTCGTACCTAAATCCACTCATCATGCTGCTACTAACATTATGACATTGATTTCATGGCTGAGTGATATTCCATTGTACATAAGGACCACAACTTCTTTATCCATTTTTCTCTTTCCTGGGATATTTAAGGTGGAATGAAGTGGAGGTCCTTGTCAACAGAGCAGCCCTCAACTTTGGGGTGCTTGTGTCTTGCTGATTTTTCATTTTCCCAATTTATACCCCCATGAGTGGAAGTGCCCTATGCTCTCTAAGCTGTGTTTTTCAGATGTTTCAGGACACACCGTACACTTCTCCAGAGTGGCTGTTGGCAATTTACATCCCGCCCATCAGAGTAGCAAGGCTCCCATTTCTCCATGGCCTGTCCTGCATTTCTGGTTTTGACACATTTTTCAGCATGGCCCTTTTGACCGATGGGAAGCGAGACTTCTCTGTAGCGCTGATTTGCCTTTCCAGGTTGCTTGGTTGGCCAAAAAGGGCGTATGCGTTTTTTCCTGAATATATTCAGGAAAAAACGCATACGCCCTTTTTGGCCAAGGGCATCATTGTCATCGTTTTGCCGCTTTTCATGTGCTTTAAAGGCGATTCGTATCTACCTCCTGAAATCTGTTTCGTGCAATTCTGCCTTGATTTCAAATCCTCTTCTTTGCCTTCCCTCAATATATTTGTGGACGAGAGTTATCATTTATAACTCTGCAGGTTTGTGAATTGCAGTGCCCTGAACCTCCATTTTACAACTCGCTTTTTTGGGAGCTGGCCGCAAAAGCGCAGGATGGCTTCAGGCCCTGTTCTGGTTCCGGGGGGCAGGCTGAGCCTGTGGTTAATTCTTCTTCCTGATGGGAAAATAGAGTGACCTGTGCCTGTCCCGACACCAAGAGCTAGTCTCTCGTTGGTTCCCCGTCTTCCCGTTCATCCTCAGGACAAATTGCAACCTGTACGGAACAGGAGGTTAAAGGTGCTGATGCTCCAAGTAGGGAGATTGCTAGTAAAGCGGCTGGAATGGCGAACCCGGGCACAAGGAGATGAGAAATGAGGTGCGTTTTAGAAACCTTTCCCCATCACACGGTGTACCATCTTCTGGGTTTCTCATGCATGTTTTCGATGTAGGAAGATGCCCTTGAAGCTGGAGATTTGGGACCCATGCGATGGGTACCACGCAGTATTACTTTAAAGGGTCTGCGTTTGCTCACCCAACCTCACCAAACCTCTCAGCCCCAAGAGTGTCCACCCTTATGTCTCATCCAGCTGTGGGTCTAGATATGGTCAATCCAGGTTGCATCACAGCCCCTGAACTCATTGTGTAACAATTTCTATCTCTTTCACTGTCATTGTTTCATGGGTTTTTCAAAGTAATTTATTTTCATAATGGGGTTTAGCTGCTTTTCACGGCTGTGTTTATGCCGCTTTCCACCCACTTGACACACTAACAGAGAGATATCAATACATAGGCTTTAAGATTATTACTAGTCAGATATATTCTTGTGCGGTGAATAGGGCGTGTTGAGTCCAGTTCTCTGAGCAAGGAGTAGGTCTTGTCTACTACATATTGGGTTTATGGAATGGTATCTGAGCTAATTTGATACCCTTGTTTTATGTATCACCCCACCTCACCTTTCCCGTTAAGCAGCCATAGTGTGTTTTCTGCATGTGTGACTCTGTTCTGTTTTGTAATTCAGTTCAAGTGTAACGGTTTTTACATTCCCTCTATCAGTGATACCTTATGAGAAGTGTCCTTTTCTGTGTGACTTATTTCACTTAGAATCGTCGTACCTAAATCCACTCATCATGCTGCTACTAACATTATGACATTGATTTCATGGCTGAGTGATATTCCATTGTACATAAGGACCACAACTTCTTTATCCATTTTTCTCTTTCCTGGGATATTTAAGGTGGAATGAAGTGGAGGTCCTTGTCAACAGAGCAGCCCTCAACTTTGGGGTGCTTGTGTCTTGCTGATTTTTCATTTTCCCAATTTATACCCCCATGAGTGGAAGTGCCCTATGCTCTCTAAGCTGTGTTTTTCAGATGTTTCAGGACACACCGTACACTTCTCCAGAGTGGCTGTTGGCAATTTACATCCCGCCCATCAGAGTAGCAAGGCTCCCATTTCTCCATGGCCTGTCCTGCATTTCTGGTTTTGACACTTTTTTCAGCATGGCCCTTTTGACCGATGGGAAGCGAGACTTCTCTGTAGCGCTGATTTGCCTTTCCAGGTTGCTTGGTTGGCCAAAAAGGGCGTATGCGTTTTTTCCTGAATATATTCAGGAAAAAACGCATACGCCCTTTTTGGCCAAGGGCATCATTGTCAACGTTTTGCCGCTTTTCATGTGCTTTAAAGGCGATTCGTATCTACCTCCTGAAATCTGTTTCGTGCAATTCTGACTTGATTTCAAATCCTCTTCTTTGCCTTCCCTCAATATATTTGTGGACGAGAGTTATCATTTATAACTCTGCAGGTTTGTGAATTGCAGTGCCCTGAACCTCCATTTTACAACTCGCTTTTTTGGGAGCTGGCCGCAAAAGCGCAGGATGGCTTCAGGCCCTGTTCTGGTTCCGGGGGGCAGGCTGAGCCTGTGGTTAATTCTTCTTCCTGATGGGAAAATAGAGTGACCTGTGCCTGTCCCGACACCAAGAGCTAGTCTCTCGTTGGTTCCCCGTCTTCCCGTTCATCCTCAGGACAAATTGCAACCTGTACGGAACAGGAGGTTAAAGGTGCTGATGCTCCAAGTAGGGAGATTGCTAGTAAAGCGGCTGGAATGGCGAACCCGGGCACAAGGAGATGAGAAATGAGGTGCGTTTTAGAAACCTTTCCCCATCACACGGTGTACCATCTTCTGGGTTTCTCATGCATGTTTTCGATGTAGGAAGATGCCCTTGAAGCTGGAGATTTGGGACCCATGCGATGGGTACCACGCAGTATTACTTTAAAGGGTCTGCGTTTGCTCACCCAACCTCACCAAACCTCTCAGCCCCAAGAGTGTCCACCCTTATGTCTCATCCAGCTGTGGGTCTAGATATGGTCAATCCAGGTTGCATCACAGCCCCTGAACTCATTGTGTAAGAATTTCTATCTCTTTCACTGTCGTTGTTTCATGGGTTTTTCAAAGTAATTTAATTTCATAATGGGGTTTAGCTGCTTTTCACGGCTGTGTTTATGCCGCTTTCCACCCACTTGACACACTAACAGAGAGATATCAATACATAGGCTTTAAGATTATTACTAGTCAGATATATTCTTGTGCGGTGAATAGGGCGTGTTGAGTCCAGTTCTCTGAGCAAGGAGTAGGTCTTGTCTACTACATATTGGGTTTATGGAACGGTATCTGAGCTAATTTGATACCCTTGTTTTATGTATCACCCCACCTCACCTTTCCCGTTAAGCAGCCATAGTGTGTATTCTGCATGTGTGACTCTGTTCTGTTTTGTAATTCAGTTCAAGTGTAACGGTTTTTACATTCCCTCTATCAGTGATACCTTATGAGAAGTGTCCTTTTCTGTGTGACTTATTTCACTTAGAATCGTCGTACCTAAATCCACTCATCATGCTGCTACTAACATTATGACACTGATTGCATGGCTGAGTGATATTCCATTGTACATAAGGACCACAACTTCTTTATCCATTTTTCTCTTTCCTGGGATATTTAAGGTGGAATGAAGTGGAGGTCCTTGTCAAAAGAGCAGCCCTCAACTTTGGGGTGCTTGTGTCTTGCTGATTTTTAATTTTCCCAATTTATACCCCCATGAGTGGAAGTGCCCTATGCTCTCTAAGCTGTGTTTTTCAGACGTTTCAGGACACACCGTACACTTCTCCAGAGTGGCTGTTGGCAATTTACATCCCGCCCATCAGTGTAGCAAGGCTCCCATTTCTCCATGGCCTGTCCTGCATTTCTGGTTTTGACACTTTTTTCAGCATGGCCCTTTTGACCGATGGGAAGCGAGACTTCTCTGTAGCGCTGATTTGCCTTTCCAGGTTGCTTGGTTGGCCAAAAAGGGCGTATGCGTTTTTTCCTGAATATATTCAGGAAAAAACGCATACGCCCTTTTTGGCCAAGGGCATCATTGTCAACGTTTTGCCGCTTTTCATGTGCTTTAAAGGCGATTCGTATCTACCTCCTGAAATCTGTTTCGTGCAATTCTGCCTTGATTTCAAATCCTCTTCTTTGCCTTCCCTCAATATATTTGTGGACGAGAGTTATCATTTATAACTCTGCAGGTTTGTGAATTGCAGTGCCCTGAACCTCCATTTTACAACTCGCTTTTTTGGGAGCTGGCCGCAAAAGCGCAGGATGGCTTCAGGCCCTGTTCTGGTTCCGGGGGGCAGGCTGAGCCTGTGGTTAATTCTTCTTCCTGATGGGAAAATAGAGTGACCTGTGCCTGTCCCGACACCAAGAGCTAGTCTCTCGTTGGTTCCCCGTCTTCCCGTTCATCCTCAGGACAAATTGCAACCTGTACGGAACAGGAGGTTAAAGGTGCTGATGCTCCAAGTAGGGAGATTGCTAGTAAAGCGGCTGGAATGGCGAACCCGGGCACAAGGAGATGAGAAATGAGGTGCGTTTTAGAAACCTTTCCCCATCACACGGTGTACCATCTTCTGGGTTTCTCATGCATGTTTTCGATGTAGGAAGATGCCCTTGAAGCTGGAGATTTGGGACCCATGCGATGGGTACCACGCAGTATTCCTTTAAAGGGTCTGCGTTTGCTCACCCAACCTCACCAAACCTCTCAGCCCCAAGAGTGTCCACCCTTATGTCTCATCCAGCTGTGGGTCTAGATATGGTCAATCCAGGTTGCATCACAGCCCCTGAACTCATTGTGTAAGAATTTCTATCTCTTTCACTGTCGTTGTTTCATGGGTTTTTCAAAGTAATTTATTTTCATAATGGGGTTTAGCTGCTTTTCACGGCTGTGTTTATGCCGCTTTCCACCCACTTGACACACTAACAGAGAGATATCAATACATAGGCTTTAAGGTTATTACTAGTCAGATATATTCTTGTGCGGTGAATAGGGCGTGTTGAGTCCAGTTCTCTGAGCAAGGAGTAGGTCTTGTCTACTACATATTGGGTTTATGGAAAGGTATCTGAGCTAATTTGATACCCTTGTTTTATGTATCACCCCACCTCACCTTTCCCGTTAAGCAGCCATAGTGTGTTTTCTGCATGTGTGACTCTGTTCTGTTTTGTAATTCAGTTCAAGTGTAACGGTTTTTACATTCCCTCTATCAGTGATACCTTATGAGAAGTGTCCTTTTCTGTGTGACTTATTTCACTTAGAATCGTCGTACCTAAATCCACTCATCATGCTGCTACTAACCTTATGACATTGATTTCATGGCTGAGTGATATTCCATTGTACATAAGGACCACAACTTCTTTATCCATTTTTCTCTTTCCTTGGATATTTAAGGTGGAATGAAGTGGAGGTCCTTGTCAACAGAGCAGCCCTCAACTTTGGGGTGCTTGTGTCTTGCTGATTTTTCATTTTCCCAATTTATACCCCCATGAGTGGAAGTGCCCTATGCTCTCTAAGCTGTGTTTTTCAGATGTTTCAGGACACACCGTACACTTCTCCAGAGTGGCTGTTGGCAATTTACATCCCGCCCATCAGTGTAGCAAGGCTCCCATTTCTCCATGGCCTGTCCTGCATTTCTGGTTTTGACACTTTTTTCAGCATGGCCCTTTTGACCGATGGGAAGCGAGACTTCTCTGTAGCGCTGATTTGCCTTTCCAGGTTGCTTGGTTGGCCAAAAAGGGCGTATGCGTTTTTTCCTGAATATATTCAGGAAAAAACGCATACGCCCTTTTTGGCCAAGGGCCTCATTGTCAACGTTTTGCCGCTTTTCATGTGCTTTAAAGGCGATTCGTATCTACCTCCTGAAATCTGTTTCGTGCAATTCTGACTTGATTTCAAATCCTCTTCTTTGCCTTCCCTCAATATATTTGTGGACGAGAGTTATCATTTATAACTCTGCAGGTTTGTGAATTGCAGTGCCCTGAACCTCCATTTTACAACTCGCTTTTTTGGGAGCTGGCCGCAAAAGCGCAGGATGGCTTCAGGCCCTGTTCTGGTTCCGGGGGGCAGGCTGAGCCTGTGGTTAATTCTTCTTTCTGATGGGAAAATAGAGTGACCTGTGCCTGTCCCGACACCAAGAGCTAGTCTCTCGTTGGTTCCCCGTCTTCCCGTTCATCCTCAGGACAAATTGCAACCTGTACGGAACAGGAGGTTAAAGGTGCTGATGCTCCAAGTAGGGAGATTGCTAGTAAAGTGGCTGGAATGGCGAACCCGGGCACAAGGAGATGAGAAATGAGGTGCGTTTTAGAAACCTTTCCCCATCACACGGTGTACCATCTTCTGGGTTTCTCATGCATGTTTTCGATGTAGGAAGATGCCCTTGAAGCTGGAGATTTGGGACCCATGCGATGGGTACCACGCAGTATTACTTTAAAGGGTCTGCGTTTGCTCACCCAACCTCACCAAACCTCTCAGCCCCAAGAGTGTCCACCCTTATGTCTCATCCAGCTGTGGGTCTAGATATGGTCAATCCAGGTTGCATCACAGCCCCTGAACTCATTGTGTAAGAATTTCTATCTCTTTCACTGTCGTTGTTTCATGGGTTTTTCAAAGTAATTTATTTTCATAATGGGGTTTAGCTGCTTTTCACGGCTGTGTTTATGCCGCTTTCCACCCACTTGACACACTAACAGAGAGATATCAATACATAGGCTTTAAGATTATTACTAGTCAGATATATTCTTGTGCGGTGAATAGGGCGTGTTGAGTCCAGTTCTCTGAGCAAGGAGTAGGTCTTGTCTACTACATATTGGGTTTATGGAACGGTATCTGAGCTAATTTGATACCCTTGTTTTATGTATCACCCCACCTCACCTTTCCCGTTAAGCAGCCATAGTGTGTTTTCTGCATGTGTGACTCTGTTCTGTTTTGTAATTCAGTTCAAGTGTAACGGTTTTTACATTCCCTCTATCAGTGATACCTTATGAGAAGTGTCCTTTTCTGTGTGACTTATTTCACTTAGAATCGTCATACCTAAATCCACTCATCATGCTGCTACTAACATTATGACATTGATTTCATGGCTGAGTGATATTCCATTGTACATAAGGACCACAACTTCTTTATCCATTTTTCTCTTTCCTTGGATATTTAAGGTGGAATGAAGTGGAGGTCCTTGTCAACAGAGCAGCCCTCAACTTTGGGGTGCTTGTGTCTTGCTGATTTTTCATTTTCCCAATTTATACCCCCATGAGTGGAAGTGCCCTATGCTCTCTAAGCTGTGTTTTTCAGATGTTTCAGGACACACCGTACACTTCTCCAGAGTGGCTGTTGGCAATTTACATCCCGCCCATCAGTGTAGCAAGGCTCCCATTTCTCCATGGCCTGTCCTGCATTTCTGGTTTTGAAACTTTTTTCAGCATGGCCCTTTTGACCGATGGGAAGCGAGACTTCGCTGTAGCGCTGATTTGCCTTTCCAGGTTGCTTGGTTGGCCAAAAAGGGCGTATGCGTTTTTTCCTGAATATATTCAGGAAAAAACGCATACGCCCTTTTTGGCCAAGGGCCTCATTGTCAACGTTTTGCCGCTTTTCATGTGCTTTAAAGGCGATTCGTATCTACCTCCTGAAATCTGTTTCGTGCAATTCTGCCTTGATTTCAAATCCTCTTCTTGGCCTTCCCTCAATATATTTGTGGACGAGAGTTATCATTTATAACTCTGCAGGTTTGTGAATTGCAGTGCCCTGAACCTCCATTTTACAACTCGCTTTTTTGGGAGCTGGCCGCAAAAGCGCAGGATGGCTTCAGGCCCTGTTCTGGTTCCGGGGGGCAGGCTGAGCCTGTGGTTAATTCTTCTTCCTGATGGGAAAATAGAGTGACCTGTGCCTGTCCCGACACCAAGAGCTAGTCTCTCGTTGGTTCCCCGTCTTCCCGTTCATCCTCAGGACAAATTGCAACCTGTACAGAACAGGAGGTTAAAGGTGCTGATGCTCCAAGTAGGGAGATTGCTAGTAAAGTGGCTGGAATGGCGAACCCGGGCACAAGGAGATGAGAAATGAGGTGCGTTTTAGAAACCTTTCCCCATCACACGGTGTACCATCTTCTGGGTTTCTCATGCATGTTTTCGATGTAGGAAGATGCCCTTGAAGCTGGAGATTTGGGACCCATGCGATGGGTACCACGCAGTATTACTTTAAAGGGTCTGCGTTTGCTCACCCAACCTCACCAAACCTCTCAGCCCCAAGAGTGTCCACCCTTATGTCTCATCCAGCTGTGGGTCTAGATATGGTCAATCCAGGTTGCATCACAGCCCCTGAACTCATTGTGTAAGAATTTCTATCTCTTTCACTGTCGTTGTTTCATGGGTTTTTCAAAGTAATTTATTTTCATAATGGGGTTTAGCTGCTTTTCACGGCTGTGTTTATGCCGCTTTCCACCCACTTGACACACTAACAGAGAGATATCAATACATAGGCTTTAAGATTATTACTAGTCAGATATATTCTTGTGCGGTGAATAGGGCGTGTTGAGTCCAGTTCTCTGAGCAAGGAGTAGGTCTTGTCTACTACATATTGGGTTTATGGAACGGTATCTGAGCTAATTTGATACCCTTGTTTTATGTATCACCCCACCTCACCTTTCCCGTTAAGCAGCCATAGTGTGTTTTCTGCATGTGTGACTCTGTTCTGTTTTGTAATTCAGTTCAAGTGTAACGGTTTTTACATTCCCTCTATCAGTGATACCTTATGAGAAGTGTCCTTTTCTGTGTGACTTATTTCACTTAGAATCGTCGTACCTAAATCCACTCATCATGCTGCTACTAACATTATGACATTGATTTCATGGCTGAGTGATATTCCATTGTACATAAGGACCACAACTTCTTTATCCATTTTTCTCTTTCCTTGGATATTTAAGGTGGAATGAAGTGGAGGTCCTTGTCAACAGAGCAGCCCTCAACTTTGGGGTGCTTGTGTCTTGCTGATTTTTCATTTTCCCAATTTATACCCCCATGAGTGGAAGTGCCCTATGCTCTCTAAGCTGTGTTTTTCAGACGTTTCAGGACACACCGTACACTTCTCCAGAGTGGCTGTTGGCAATTTACATCCCACCCATCAGTGTAGCAAGGCTCCCATTTCTCCATGGCCTGTCCTGCATTTCTGGTTTTGACACTTTTTTCAGCATGGCCCTTTTGACCGATGGGAAGCGAGACTTCTCTGTAGCGCTGATTTGCCTTTCCAGGTTGCTTGGTTGGCCAAAAAGGGCGTATGCGTTTTTTCCTGAATATATTCAGGAAAAAACGCATACGCCCTTTTTGGCCAAGGGCATCATTGTCAACGTTTTGCCGCTTTTCTTGTGCTTTAAAGGCGATTCGTATCTACCTCCTGAAATCTGTTTCGTGCAATTCTGCCTTGATTTCAAATCCTCTTCTTTGCCTTCCCTCAATATATTTGTGGACGAGAGTTATCATTTATAACTCTGCAGGTTTGTGAATTGCAGTGCCCTGAACCTCCATTTTACAACTCGCTTTTTTGGGAGCTGGCCGCAAAAGCGCAGGATGGCTTCAGGCCCTGTTCTGGTTCCGGGGGGCAGGCTGAGCCTGTGGTTAATTCTTCTTCCTGATGGGAAAATAGAGTGACCTGTGCCTGTCCCGACACCAAGAGCTAGTCTCTCGTTGGTTCCCCGTCTTCCCGTTCATCCTCAGGACAAATTGCAACCTGTACGGAACAGGAGGTTAAAGGTGCTGATGCTCCAAGTAGGGAGATTGCTAGTAAAGCGGCTGGAATGGCGAACCCGGGCACAAGGAGATGAGAAATGAGGTGCGTTTTAGAAACCTTTCCCCATCACACGGTGTACCATCTTCTGGGTTTCTCATGCATGTTTTCGATGTAGGAAGATGCCCTTGAAGCTGGAGATTTGGGACCCATGCGATGGGTACCACGCAGTATTACTTTAAAGGGTCTGCGTTTGCTCACCCAACCTCACCAAACCTCTCAGCCCCAAGAGTGTCCACCCTTATGTCTCATCCAGCTGTGGGTCTAGATATGGTCAATCCAGGTTGCATCACAGCCCCTGAACTCATTGTGTAAGAATTTCTATCTCTTTCACTGTCGTTGTTTCATGGGTTTTTCAAAGTAATTTATTTTCATAATGGGGTTTAGCTGCTTTTCACGGCTGTGTTTATGCCGCTTTCCACCCACTTGACACACTAACAGAGAGATATCAATACATAGGCTTTAAGATTATTACTAGTCAGATATATTCTTGTGCGGTGAATAGGGCGTGTTGAGTCCAGTTCTCTGAGCAAGGAGTAGGTCTTGTCTACTACATATTGGGTTTATGGAACGGTATCTGAGCTAATTTGATACCCTTGTTTTATGTATCACCCCACCTCACCTTTCCCGTTAAGCAGCCATAGTGTGTTTTCTGCATGTGTGACTCTGTTCTGTTTTGTAATTCAGTTCAAGTGTAACGGTTTTTACATTCCCTCTATCAGTGATACCTTATGAGAAGTGTCCTTTTCTGTGTGACTTATTTCACTTAGAATCGTCGTACCTAAATCCACTCATCATGCTGCTACTAACCTTATGACATTGATTTCATGGCTGAGTGATATTCCATTGTACATAAGGACCACAACTTCTTTATCCATTTTTCTCTTTCCTTGGATATTTAAGGTGGAATGAAGTGGAGGTCCTTGTCAACAGAGCAGCCCTCAACTTTGGGGTGCTTGTGTCTTGCTGATTTTTCATTTTCCCAATTTATACCCCCATGAGTGGAAGTGCCCTATGCTCTCTAAGCTGTGTTTTTCAGATGTTTCAGGACACACCGTACACTTCTCCAGAGTGGCTGTTGGCAATTTACATCCCGCCCATCAGTGTAGCAAGGCTCCCATTTCTCCATGGCCTGTCCTGCATTTCTGGTTTTGACACTTTTTTCAGCATGGCCCTTTTGACCGATGGGAAGCGAGACTTCTCTGTAGCGCTGATTTGCCTTTCCAGGTTGCTTGGTTGGCCAAAAAGGGCGTATGCGTTTTTTCCTGAATATATTCAGGAAAAAACGCATACGCCCTTTTTGGCCAAGGGCATCATTGTCAACGTTTTGCCGCTTTTCATGTGCTTTAAAGGCGATTCGTATCTACCTCCTGAAATCTGTTTCGTGCAATTCTGACTTGATTTCAAATCCTCTTCTTTGCCTTCCCTCAATATATTTGTGGACGAGAGTTATCATTTATAACTCTGCAGGTTTGTGAATTGCAGTGCCCTGAACCTCCATTTTACAACTCGCTTTTTTGGGAGCTGGCCGCAAAAGCGCAGGATGGCTTCAGGCCCTGTTCTGGTTCCGGGGGGCAGGCTGAGCCTGTGGTTAATTCTTCTTTCTGATGGGAAAATAGAGTGACCTGTGCCTGTCCCAACACCAAGAGCTAGTCTCTCGTTGGTTCCCCGTCTTCCCGTTCATCCTCAGGACAAATTGCAACCTGTACGGAACAGGAGGTTAAAGGTGCTGATGCTCCAAGTAGGGAGATTGCTAGTAAAGTGGCTGGAATGGCGAACCCGGGCACAAGGAGATGAGAAATGAGGTGCGTTTTAGAAACCTTTCCCCATCACACGGTGTACCATCTTCTGGGTTTCTCATGCATGTTTTCGATGTAGGAAGATGCCCTTGAAGCTGGAGATTTGGGACCCATGCGATGGGTACCACGCAGTATTACTTTAAAGGGTCTGCGTTTGCTCACCCAACCTCACCAAACCTCTCAGCCCCAAGAGTGTCCACCCTTATGTCTCATCCAGCTGTGGGTCTAGATATGGTCAATCCAGGTTGCATCACAGCCCCTGAACTCATTGTGTAAGAATTTCTATCTCTTTCACTGTCGTTGTTTCATGGGTTTTTCAAAGTAATTTATTTTCATAATGGGGTTTAGCTGCTTTTCACGGCTGTGTTTATGCCGCTTTCCACCCACTTGACACACTAACAGAGAGATATCAATACATAGGTTTTAAGATTATTACTAGTCACATATATTCTTGTGCTGTGAATAGGGCGTGTTGAGTCCAGTTCTCTGAGCAAGGAGTAGGTCTTGTCTATTACATATTGGGTTTATGGAACGGTATCTGAGCTAATTTGATACCCTTGTTTTATGTATCACCCCACCTCACCTTTCCCGTTAAGCAGCCATAGTGTGTTTTCTGCATGTGTGACTCTGTTCTGTTTTGTAATTCAGTTCAAGTGTAACGGTTTTTACATTCCCTCCATAAGTGATACCTTATGAGAAGTGTCCTTTTCTGTGTGACTTATTTCACTTAGAATCGTCGTACCTAAATCCACTCATCATGCTGCTACTAACATTATGACATTGATTTCATGGCTGAGTGATATTCCATTGTACATAAGGACCACAACTTCTTTATCCATTTTTCTCTTTCCTGGGATATTTAAGGTGGAATGAAGTGGAGGTCCTTGTCAACAGAGCAGCCCTCAACATTGGGGTGCTTGTGTCTTGCTGATTTTTCATTTTCCCAATTTATACCCCCATGAGTGGAAGTGCCCTATGCTCTCTAAGCTGTGTTTTTCAGATGTTTCAGGACACACCGTGCACTTCTCCAGAGTGGCTGTTGCCAATTTACATCCCGCCCATCAGTGTAGCAAGGCTCCCATTTCTCCATGGCCTGTCCTGCATTTCTGGTTTTGACACTTTTTTCAGCATGGCCCTTTTGACTGATGGGAAGCGAGACTTCTCTGTAGCGCTGATTTGCCTTTCCAGGTTGCTTGGTTGGCCAAAAAGGGCGTATGCGTTTTTTCCTGAATATATTCAGGAAAAAACGCATACGCCCTTTTTGGCCAAGGGCATCATTGTCAACGTTTTGCCGCTTTTCATGTGCTTTAAAGGCGATTCGTATCTACCTCCTGAAATCTGTTTCGTGCAATTCTGCCTTGATTTCAAATCCTCTTCTTTGCCTTCCCTCAATATATTTGTGGACGAGAGTTATCATTTATAACTCTGCAGGTTTGTGAATTGCAGTGCCCTGAACCTCCATTTTACAACTCGCTTTTTTGGGAGCTGGCCGCAAAAGCGCAGGATGGCTTCAGGCCCTGTTCTGGTTCCGGGGGGCAGGCTGAGCCTGTGGTTAATTCTTCTTCCTGATGGGAAAATAGAGTGACCTGTGCCTGTCCCAACACCAAGAGCTAGTCTCTCGTTGGTTCCCCGTCTTCCCGTTCATCCTCAGGACAAATTGCAACCTGTACAGAACAGGAGGTTAAAGGTGCTGATGCTCCAAGTAGGGAGATTGCTAGTAAAGTGGCTGGAATGGCGAACCCGGGCACAAGGAGATGAGAAATGAGGTGCGTTTTAGAAACCTTTCCCCATCACACGGTGTACCATCTTCTGGGTTTCTCATGCATGTTTTCGATGTAGGAAGATGCCCTTGAAGCTGGAGATTTGGGACCCATGCGATGGGTACCACGCAGTATTACTTTAAAGGGTCTGCGTTTGCTCACCCAACCTCACCAAACCTCTCAGCCCCAAGAGTGTCCACCCTTATGTCTCATCCAGCTGTGGGTCTAGATATGGTCAATCCAGGTTGCATCACAGCCCCTGAACTCATTGTGTAAGAATTTCTATCTCTTTCACTGTCGTTGTTTCATGGGTTTTTCAAAGTAATTTATTTTCATAATGGGGTTTAGCTGCTTTTCACGGCTGTGTTTA